>NC_092352.1:47206448-47506792 GCF_963676685.1 Mytilus edulis | reverse complement strand
TCAAGGACAGTATAGTATTGTTTCAAACTTGTCCCCTTGATGAAGAAATGGAGGAAAATGCAAAAGCGCTTCAAAGAATCGAATCACTGAATGGTAAGTGCAATCAGTCAGACTCATTTGATATATTAAACAATATTAGTATTAAGATAAGTAGAAAGTGCTGACCCTTCAGCAGCAACTGAGTTATTCCCACTAAGAAGGAATATCAGTATTCTATATCTAATTTCGAATAAAAGCCGTCTACGTGGTTCAAGGATCCGGCATAATAGAAGTTGGTTATTTTCATCACGTATATATGAAATAATTAACAATTGGCGGTTGCTAACAACAATTGTTTTTAAATTGAAAGGATTCAAATGCTATTTTACGGAAGTTAGTGAAATTCAAACTTGACAAATTAATCTGCAAACGTGATGTAAAAAGTAAAATCACAAAAATACTGAACTTAGAGGAAAATCAATTCGGAGAGTCCATAATCACATGGCAAAATCAAATAACAAAAAACATCAAAAACGAATGGACAAGAACTGTCATATTCCTGACTTGGTACAGGCATTTGCAAATGTAGAAAATGGTGGATTAAGCCTGGTTTTATAGCGCTAACCCTCTCACTTTGATGACAGTCTCATCAAATTCCGTTATATTTACATCGATGCGTTAACTAAACAGACACAATACATAAAATAGTCATAATATGGGTAAATCAGTCATCATCATAATATTCATTCGAACCAAATTTGACTTATTAACTTTCAAATTTTACGAAAATACAAAAGTAGTTTTTAATCAAATTGGCCAGTGTAGGTATTAATAAACAACGGAAAACATGTAAAAACGAAATGGTTAGTGTCTTTAAATATCAGCTGTTTTTGTACAAGGCTAAGAAACAAGTGTAGTGCGAGCTTAAGCGAGCTATTATTCCTGTTTCGAGCCGAGTATCTGTATGATAAGACACCTTATTGCAAGTTAAAATTGTTTATTTTATATATCACAATGGAAACGTTGAACGTTTTAATTCAAAGTGCATAAAACGAAAAGCTTAAAAAGAAAAACCTATAACTGGAGACATTTTGTTTTATATTTTGTTAATGTTGTTTCGTCTTTCTCTGCAGAACAATTTCAAGTCTCAGTTGATGGGAAAGTCATTCAAGTTTTCTATGGAAATTCAATGAAGGAGGGGATTGAAGGATGTCGACATGAGGATGGTGATTACAGTTATTTCTATTTAATTAGTTCAATAAAAAATAGTTTTTTCAAAAATTATCAATCGACGATATGCGATATATTAGATAAATATATATATTTTTTTTCCATGTGCCATAATGGGTATATATTTTTTTTTAAAGCCATTGATATAGTTACACTACATTTACTACATGCAAGAAAATACCATGGCATAGGTATACATTTAATGTACTTTTTATAGTATAGAAATCGTTTATCTTAGTTATCCAATTTCACGATATAAATATTTAGACAAAAGATTCATTGACCTTGCGTTCTCTTAAGACATTTTTCATACTGTCATTTAACAGGCCTTATGGATTTCCGTGTCAGTGACGGTGGTTAGGATTCAACATCTTTAGTGTAACATTAGCAATATTCTTTTTACTTTACATGGATCATACAAAAATTACGAAAAAACAAAAACAGAATTGGGGTATACTTTGTAAACATAAAAAGACATTCCTGTGCGAAAATGGAAAATTGAGTATCCGCAATTACAATGTCTGCAACATTTTTCTTGTATTAAAGTGATTAATTTCGTTTTTTGTACAAAGTGTTAACACTTAGGTGGACTTTTTTGAAACATGCTTTGAAACAAACATTATATTATATTGAACCACCATTTTCGACTAGTTATCATAATTATTTCACCAGTTTTGAAATTAAACAACGATGATCTGATATGACAGGTCAAATATTGGTATTAAATCCAAACATGTTTACATTACCAAGACCATGATTTGCCCTAAAATTTCTATTCCTATACAGAATATTTATACTTGCAGCATCATCCAGTTCTGCCGTGATATTTGTTGTGAAAGGAGTTGAGGATTTAGAAAATAAAGCAGAACTTCTGAATTCATTAAGCAATCAGATAAACAATGGTTCTTCAGCCATTCAATTAAAAGAAGCAAGGAATGGTAGCATGATACTGTACACAGATATTAAGAATTCTGTTTTACAGAATGGAAGAAATTTTGCTCAAGAGTTTTCGACATTTATGGAGATAGTTTTTACCACAGCAAAATTGAAGGTAGCAATTGACGAAACATGTAGTGTTATCATGATACCAAATGAAGGTAAGTGATCCAACATTTTTAAAATAGTTTGTGAAATTTTTCTTTATGCACATTATATGTTATAATCAATTTCATGATAATAAATGATATCACTATTAATTAGGCGCGATATAACTGAATCTAAAACCAGAAATAAAGAAAATAAAAAAAAATCTATACAAAAGACTTATATGGTAAGTTGTTTTAATACCTGTTGGTTGAATTCATGGCAACAATACTAAATTATTACTCACTTATTACAACAACTTTCACAAAAACATACATGTCCATGTCTAAAATGTTTTTTTTAAAAACTTATAGTATGACAACATCAAGCACCACAGGCAATACGATTTAGTTTATTCTATAGCTGTATTTGGTAAAACTTTAAGAAATATTTGGTTCTCAGTGCTTTTCAACTTCGTAAATATTTATCCTTTTCATTTTTTTTTATTCGAGCATCCCTGATGAGTCTTTACAAAATTTCCATGATGAGTTTATTTTAAACAACTGGGTATATGCCATTGCTGGTGGAGTTGATTCCCCACGGATATCACCAGTCCAGTATTTCTGAGTTGAAATGAATTATCTTTGATATGGTCATAATTATAAAAGATGTTTGCCAAACTTTGAAGTTTTGAAAAACTAAATCTTTTTCTCTCTCAGGAATGGATTACCTTAGCTATATTTAGCAAAACATTTAGGCATTTTTGTATTCAAATGCTCGTCTACTTCGTACTTTATTTAGCCTTTTTTTACTTGTTTTCTATTGGAGCGTGACTGAAGAGTCTTTTGTAGACGAAACGAGCCTCTGGCGTAAATACAAAATATCACTCCTGGTTTCTTTGATGATTTTATTTAGATATTTAAGGCAAAAACAGGAAACAAAGAAATCATCTACAAACACTTTTTCTTTTGTACAAAGCCTTAAACATGCAGGTGGACTTTTTTGATACATGCTTTGAAAAAAACATCATGTGCTTGAGCTTTTGACTTTGTCATTTGATAAGGGACTTTCCTTTTTGAATTTTCTTCGGAATTGTTTTGATTTATTTTCTCTGTGTCGTGAGAACACGGCTTGCACTGTGGCCCAAATCTTTCACTACTATGTCAAACTAGAATATACAGCTTTCATTAGTTAAGTTTTTTATTCATATATATACATGCCTTAAAGAAAAAATCGTTGGTTTGGCTTCTTCTAAATTTCATTACACTTTAGTGAATTTCTATTGAACATATTTCATATTTAGGAAACGAGAAGTCTTTCTTTTATAGACGATGAACATACTTCTACAGATGTGGAATTTATTGACAATGTTAAGAGCACAGATCTTGTATTGGAACTAAAAGATTTTAGTACGAATGAATCTTTGCAGCAGCATGATGGTTGTTTCATTAAAAAGGTTTCACAAGTGGCGAATGAAAAGGAAACTCTGATAAGATCAGATAGCATAGCAGAAATATATCCGGGTCATGGTAATTATATTCGTACCCATTTAAAAGATGTTTTGCAAATGCCAAAATTTCTCGCAATCGTCTTACTTTACAATTGAATAAATTTGTCGTTCTAAAAAATCTACAGTCTTCAACAATAGACGAATGTCAAAACAATATGATTTAATTATTCGAAATTGAGAAAAGATGAAGACAAATTTAGAAAGAATATCAAGTAACAGTAAACAACACAAAATTAACCCCTCAAATGTATAAAACAGCCATCTAAAGTCAGCACATCACAGGGTTACTAACAGGGACATAAACATGTGTCAAGGTTAACATTCGAAACATATTCAAATCTTTACCGAACAACACTGACAGTTTATCAATGCGCTACTCGCATTCGTGAATTCAAGTGTTGTTAGGTCACTCGTTGAATACTTAGATTCTATAAATAGGTTTCCCTTTAACAATTAGAGGGAATTACAAATAACCATGAACAAAACATTCAAAATTAGGGAGACAAAATTACATATTGCATCAACTACTTACATCCGACCCATGTTTAAAATATGCATATCAATAATACAAGTAACAACGACAAAGTGATTAGTTGGTGAAGGCACAAATATGATTTGGTAAAAGCAGATGCTTTATATAATATATGTTGTACAAGTTTTGTGTTATTAAAATTTACTGTTACAAAATATTAGAAATTATTTTAAATTAAGGAATGTATCTCCCTCATGCAAAGCTCTGATTCCTTTCACGGATTTGGCTATACTTTTTGGACCTTTTGGATTATAGCTCTTCATTTTTTATATAAGCTTTGGATTTCAAATATTTTGGCCACGAGCATCACTGAAGAGACATGTATTGTCGAAATGCGCATCTGGTGCAAGAAAATTGGTACCGTTAATTTTATTACTACCACTGGGTCGATGCCTCTGCTGGTGGACTATTAGTCCCCGAGGGTATCACCAGCCCAGTAGCCAGTACTTCGGTACTGGCATGAAAATACGGATTTTTTGTGTTATTAAAATTTACTGTTACAAAATATTAGAAATTATTTTAAATTAAGGAATGTATCTCCCTCATGCAAAGCTCTGATTCCTTTCACGGATTTGGCTATACTTTTTGGACCTTTTGGATTATAGCTCTTCATTTTTTATATAAGCTTTGGATTTCAAATATTTTGGCCACGAGCATCACTGAAGAGACATGTATTGTCGAAATGCGCATCTGGTGCAAGAAAATTGGTACCGTTAATTTTATTGAACAGGCAAAACATGCACCGTAAACAGTCCAAATAAACTGCTTAAAATTGCTTAGAGAATGGGTCATAATAGGTACTTTAATTTCAAGTTAGCGATTCATGTGTCTTGTATTATGTGATCATATTACAATATCTAATAACTTATTATCTAAAAATAAATAAGTCATTCATGCATTCCATTAATGTTATACACCAATTACACATATTTTGATAAATCTAGCATTAATTCGTTTAATGACACAATAGGTCGAGTCTTGAAGGAAGTTATACCTGATATTGAAAATTCGTCTGATCAAGAAAAAGGCGACGAAAAGCAAGACCAAGAAAGTGGTGTAAACAAATCTCTTGTTCAGATCCCTGAAGAACATATTACAGGTAAACTTCCGATCTAAGAAACATTCTTTATTATTTGTAATTTGCTTTAAACTAACCACAAACAGCTGCGAGTACTCTCAGAGCTGTAAAAGTCCTTTTACGGTAGCGTGAATAGCAAAATGTATTCCTGATATCTATGAGGACTTTTTTTCATTGTAAGGGATGACAGATGAATAAATACCCTGCCATGTTCTGTCTATGTTTTTGTTTGATGGTTTTTTTTTGTATTGCTCTGATAATTTAAGCCTTTGTCAATTGATTTGGATAGTTTTTTATGTTGTGCTGTTATAGGTAAGGGGAGGATTGAGCGCTCACAAACATGTTAACCCCGCCACACTCTTTATGTGTTTGTCCCAAACCAGGAGCTTGTAGTTCTGTGGTTGTCATTGGTTTGTGAGCATATTGCTTTTTAGGGCTTTAGAAAAACTGTGAAAGCGTAGCGGTATTAACCATATGTGGATTATTAAAAGATTCCGAAAAACACTAAAGAATTTCTTGATAATTTTAAAGTTCGATTTTCTATGAAATTATTTTTATCAAAACTTTAGATTTTTCAACCCTATATACCTACATTCCCCATGTGACATTGAAGCATCGTATAAAAGAAATAATCCACAATTCCTATTGGAACAAACTGTGCCGACCTCTACTTATCTTCTTTACATGTTATAGTGCTCTTTTATTTTTCTTCGTAAGTTATTAATCTTTACTGTTTATGATATTTTTTTAGATATTCTTTAGGCATTGCTCGGTACCTATACATCCCGCCAAAGTTTTGTTGTGCTATGGTAATTTGTTGTTTTTCCGTCTTTCATTTTTCCTTATGTGCTTTGTCTATATGCCAATTTGCTCTCCTAATTGACAAATTTGTTTTGCTGTTGACAGTGAATAAGATTATGATACAATGTTTACTGCTGTATCCATATATTTGACGTGTGTGCATGTTGTGCTTGTTTGTTTTGTTCACACTTTGATGTCAATATAATAGAATTGTATATGACAGTTATGTACGTGAGAGGTTTAGCTGTACCAAGTCAGAAATATGACAGTTGTTTTCCATTCGTTTGTAATGTTTGAGCTTTTGATATTGGCCTTTGATAAGGCACTTTCCAATTTAAATATTCCTTAGAACAATCTACTTTTAAAGTGTGACTCACAATTGCATAATTTATGTTAATATTATTACATACTCCGACTACGATAATTTTTGAGTTTTCAGTATCTGCGTCTGTCGTGTTACTGCTTAACACTATGTCATTTTTAATGATTAGGCATCAATCAATATCGGATGTGAATGTTTAACCCTGAAACTTAACCGTTAACCGAATGTGAAATTTGAAATTGAAACAATCTAATAATAACAAATGACAGAAAATATGAAAATAAAAAGATGTGATATGATTGCCAAGGAGACAACTCTCAACTCTCCACTAGAGACCAAAATACAAGTCTTTTACCTGCATAAACCTAAATACATGCAAACAATAATTACAAAAAAAAAAAAAAAAATAAGGAAAAAACAACACTATTCCCTTTCAAAAGAAAACTAGGATGGTCTAAGGTGTTCTGGAGGGGTTAAGCAGATCCTTTAACATTCATCAATAAAGGACATTTTGTGTCAATTCAGAATAATTAATACAATAGCCAGGCTAATATAAAGATCATTTAAATAAATTTCAGGTAGCTCTAGTAATCAAGACAAAATTGAAAATAATTCTGACAAGTCAAACTTGAATACACAACACGAAAGTACAGAGAACAAAAGTTCCTACGAGTCGCCTGAGACGGAGCGTATGACCGCTATACAGGAAGACACTTCTAAGTCAAATCATGTTTCAAACAGTGAGCTTAGTCTTCTGTCTGATACAAATGTATCTAATGACGCCTGCAAAATTGAAGACATTGTTAAAGCTCCAAATCAAATGATAGACTCAGCTGAAACAGTTGACGAGATTGGTGGTGACATCTTGAAAAACACGATAGGAAAAGAAATCACAGATGAAGATGTCAAACACAGACTAGAAATAACTAACAATTCAGACAAGGTTGAAAAGCAGACAGTTAAGTCATTTTTATCAAATGTAGAAAACGAAATTACAGGCAAAATTATAGCTGATAAGAATAATAAAGTAGAAGGGTTTATAAAAAATCTTGGATTAGAAAACTTTTTTCCTGATAAGATCAATTTAGTTGACGTAATGGTTGTAAAGAATCCTGTTAAGACAGTAAAATACACCGATATCCCATGGATAATTTTAAGAAGTCTTGTAATGGGTAATTTCAATTCGCGGGATAAAATGGTTCAGGAATTACTCGAAAAATCAGAAGAAACAAAACAAACAACAAAACCGTGTAAAGAATATGATAATATTTTTGAATGTTTGCTTGATGAAGATGAAAATGATTTGTCCCTAAATCCTATGGATCTTTTGCTTATTCTGTTTTATTGTAGTTCTCCTATCTTTAAACAGATTCTTGCACAAAAGCTATTTTTATGTAAATTAGCAGTTCCACTTTGCTTTCCATCATTAACTTCTGATAAAATTTCATTTTCAACATGGATGTTGCAGACTATTATTATAGATTGCAAAACAGTAAGAAAAGGTTCACACCAATCAGAAATAACAAATTGTCCTTGTCATACAGTTGGTTTTCTCCGTTTAGGTAAAATTACTGTGTCTAAATCCAAAGTCATCAATGATGTTCTGACTGATCAATACCACAACACATTTTTCAACAAAGACTGCCCTTTGGGTACATCTGCAAGAACCATAAGTGACGGCACGATCGAAGGTGCATGGATCCTTCCATCAGATCATTCGGAATTTACCAGTGATGTAGTCATGTGTTTGAATTTGCGGGGTGATGGCCTGATGAACGCAAGTCAAACTAAAATGTTGTCATTGGTTTCGTCAATAGTGGTTGTTATGATAGATGTAACATTGTTACAAGAAGAAACGCCAAGAAAAGTTTTATTAGATTTGCACAAATCAGTTAAAGGTGTTGTCATAGCTATTGATGCAAACTTAGTTGATAAGAACCTTCTTAAAATTATTTATAAGGACTATTCTAGTCGCATCGAGCAATTTAAGAAACAGACGGAATTTTGCCAATTGTCGAGAGAGGGCAAAGCAACAAGTGTTTCTGATATAAAAAAATCAATTCGACGGTCTATAAAAAAATTGACAGCAAATATAGAAACCACAACTTTATCACATCATCTTGATGATAAAGGATATACAGATTCCGAAGTTGATAGTAACTTTAAAGAAAGTAGGGAGAAAGCAGAATACATTCTTGGTTTTATGGATACAAAGCTTTCCAATATCAAAGACGTTGTCCCTCTTCAAGGTAAAACTTGGAGGGCTTGGACAAAATACTGCAAAACATTGAATAAGTCTAGCCAGTATACATCGATTCAAGAAGCAGACACAATTAAGCAAAAAATGAGAGAAGTAAGAATCAAACAATTATATATTTGCAAAAATTTAGGGCCATTTATGAAATCATTCATTGATATAACTGTTAAATATTTGGATCAAGATCTTTTATTTGGCTTTTTTATTTGGTGGCTGAAATTATTATTGGATGATAGATCAAGACTTGTTCTTCCAAAATATCTAGCAGAATACCAACAGGATTGGCAGGCACTAAGGTCAGTCAAAAATCAAACACAACAAGACGTTATGGAAAACTTAAGAAAACAACTCAACAAAAGTGAATTTGAACTAGCAGAGGCTTCTTTTGGATTAGAACATTTGGTTCGAGAACTTGGACAAATGTATGAAACAATGAATGAGTGTAAACTGGAATCTCCGGGTAATATGCATATTGGGGCCAATCTTGCAACAATTGGTGCAAAAATGCTTTTAAGCGGTCAACCATTTGAATTAATGGATGGAGATGCGGCCAACGTACCTTTAACTTGGGTCAAAGCTGTACTAACTGAATTAAAACATTTGATTGGAGACAAGAAGTTATTGGCATTATCTGTTCTTGGTGTTCAAAGTTCTGGAAAGTCAACATTACTAAATACAATGTTTGGTTTGCAGTTTGTTGTAAGCGCAGGTCGATGCACACGTGGTGTCTTTATGCAGCTAGTCAAAGTAGAAAAGAATAGCGTTCCAGTCGACTTCATTGTTGTTATTGATACAGAAGGTTTAAGAGCTCCAGAACTAGCTGATCAAAAATACAGTCACGACAATGAATTAGCAACTTTTGTTATTGGTTTAGGGGACATCACCATAATCAATATTAAGGGTGAAAATACTGCAGAAGTCAAAGACGTTCTCCAAATAGCTGTTCATGCCTTCTTGAGACTTAAGCTTGCAAACAGCAGATTAAACTTGAAACAAAGTTGTATATTTGTTCATCAAAACGTACCTGCTTCTGATGCTAATGATAAAATGATGCAAGGAAGGCAAAAATTTCTGGAAACACTGGATCAAATGACGCAGGAAGCTGCTGATCAAGAAAATATAGGTGATATTCACTCGTTTAGTCAAGTCATAGATTTTGACTGTAATAAAGACGTTTGGTACCTGTCAGACTTATGGAATGGCGATCCTCCAATGGCACCCATTAACCCAGGGTATTGCAGAAGGGTCGACGAAGTCGGAAATACCATATTATACGAAATAGCTTCAGTCCGAGAAACTTATCTTACAATTACTGATACCATTGCAAGGATTGAAGATTTGTGGAAAGGAATACTCAAAGACGATTTCGTATTTAGTTTCAGAAATAGCTTAGAACTAAAGGCATATAACAGTATGGAGCAGAAATTTCAAGAACTATCATGGAAATTGGAAAAATTTGTTTCAGAATTTGTTCTTTCAGAAGCAAAAGGCCAACTTATGTACTGTACGAATGATGAAGATTTGGCGAATTCCATACCAAGGATTCTAAAACTCTGTTCGAATAACGTTTGTAAGCAGGTTGGTGTTTTGAACAATGAACTCGATATTTTTGTTGACTCAAGTTCCCTAAAGGACATTATGGTTCAGTGGAAACAAAACAAACAGAACAGACTGAGGATGTTATCCGAAGTTTTAATTGACAGATCAAAAGTAGGTATTTTGAAAACAAAGGACGAGATTCGGATTGAAAAACTAAGAAAGAACGTGCAAAAAAGTCATGAAATGGAAATTAATCAACGCGCACAACAATTAGCAACCGAAATGAGAGGAGCAAAACCGACTGAGGATATTTTGAAACATAAATTTGATCTCATGTGGGAAACATGGATGACAGAGTTTAATACAGAAACATCTGAAGATAGTGTATCAATTAAACAACATATTGAATCTGTTATCTGGGACAAATTTGGTGCGGATGCTGCATTTTTGGAGTGTCAAGCAGATGATTCTGAACCCACCACAATCATGATGGAAATAAATGAATATAAACCAATAAGAGACGCTATACATTCTAGTCTCCAAAAAATATATGGACCAAAGATAGCTTTCAATATGGTAGAAATGTCGGATGATGAATTCCAGATTTTTCAGGATTTGATTCGACTTGAAGGAAGTATTGGGCTAATAGATATAGTTGATTGTCATATACAAATTCGGCGATCCTTGTTTGGATTTGGAAAAGACAAGGAGGACAGGGATATTTGCAAGAAGCAAACTGTTTACTCAACTGATTCACTTTTGCAGAAAATTGAAATGTTCCTGGACAAAGAGATTAATTTGAAATTTGATGTCAAGTATGCTGAGGACATTTTTGAGATAATACACCGTCACATTGAAGGTCAAAATAAAATTTTGTTGAAAAAGTTCCATTTTGCTTTGACACCGGACTATAGAATTATGGTCACTAAGCATATAATAAGGTATGCTATAATATGGTTCACAAATCTAAACGTAAACTACAGAAAGAGACATATTACTCAATCAGCACAAAACAAGACTCTGAGTAATCAACAGAAACTTGGAAACGTTGTTTTAGGTTCATATAGAAAAACGAAACCAAATAAAAAACTGGTGAAACTTGAAGGAAGCATTAATGCATCAGACATTCTGACAAACCACATAAGTATGATAAAATCATACGACAAGAAAAACTGGAGTACATTAATGGATATGAGAAACGATGCAGTTGCAGTAACTGATAAGATGTTGAAGAAAATAGACACAAGATTGGTTGAATACACCGCACAGGATGTGCGATTTGACCTTTCGTTTGCAACCGAAATACTGTTATTGATTTCACAAGAAATAGATAAACATAATAAACACCTGGAAAACACTTACAAATTTAATCTGTTGCCACCATACAGAGTAATGGTCGTCACCCATGTTCAACCTTTCATTACAGATTTTTTCGTTCATTTGAATGATAAATATAACAAGAAACATAGTCCCAAAGGTCAAATGGAGGAATACAAAGGAACTGTTTGGACATTGTTTAAGAATGTTGTGGATAGCAAGACAGAAAATGTAATTGCATCAAATTTCTTTAGAAAAGCTATCTGCAAGGCTGTAACTGACCATTTAGATGAGCTTCTTCCGATTCTTGTAAAGGAGCATGTAATGATGTCATTTACACATGAAAAGTACTCGTTAATGAAAACGATCATGATCGATTTAGCTGAAAAAGAAGACTTTTATAATTTCTCTGTATTCATAAATGACCCTAGTGAATATACAAGAATATGGATGAATCAGTATATAACTAATGAAATATTTGATCAAGGAGGGGACAACTGTACCATTTACGCACGTCTAGCGCAATCGCAAATAAAAAAGATAATGAAGCAGTTATCAAAGTGCTTTTCAGAAGCATCACGTATTTGTCACAATTCTGAAATGAATGATATAACAAGCTGGATACAATCATTCATTCAAAATAGCAGAGAACTAAACACAATTCCATTTGCAAACGAAGATTTTGTCCATGTGCAAAATAGACATGTGGAAGACTTAGAGAATTATACCGAAATTATTACCGTTGACTTGGAGGATATTGAAAAAGACATCTGTATGCCCTATCAATGTACTACCCAATATACCGTTCAATGGAAGGAAAATCCAATTTCTGGAATAATGGAAAAGCTGTGGGGTTGTACAGCAAAATGTATGTTTTGTGCAGAACCTTGCAGGCACACAGGTAAAAGCCATATCGAGGAAGATATCCCACATCAATGCATACAGCACAGACCCCAAGGAATTGGTGGTTTTCACTGGGAAGATTCGGAACATCTTGTGACAGAGTTTTGCAATTTTTGGGTTCAAACACAGCAGCGCTATAGATGGGGAGAGAAAGAAAAGAAAGAATACAGATACTACAGGGAATATAAGAAACATTTTCCAGATTGGGATATCGTACCCTCGTCTGACACGTCCAAATATTGGATGTGGGTAATGAGCAAATATCCAAATGACCTAAAAGAAAAATATAGTGTTAAAGAACCAAATTTGCCAGCAACTTGGAAACTCATTACTAAACAGGAGGCAATAGACAGTCTTTCATTTGTTTGAGAATCGAGTTGTTTACTGTACTCGCAATGTATTGTCAACCAACGATCAAAATTGTTTTCATGAACTGTCTTGAAATAAATTTTCCAAATTTGGACCTTTAAAATTTAAACTACCATCAAACAATAGATAATATTTCATAACAGAAATTGACAAAAACAAATAAGTTAGAACAGCTGACCATAAAAACCCCAAAAACCTGACTACTCCGAGAAGACGGCTAAACAAAACATGGTCAAGATAGCCTGACTTGTTTTCAACAGGAGAATGCAAACACTGTAAACGCACTCCGTCTCGCCCCTTTTGGAGTTCATGCGATTCCCTCAGATTGAATTTGATACTGTGATTTACCTGTTTTATCGATCAATAATATTTGAACATTGATAAACTACTGCTGCCAATACTTGGTACTAAATTTACATTCACCTTATCCTCTTTGTGTCATAAAGTTAAATGATAAAACAGTGTTCAGTGTGAATATTTTATTGATAACTTAAAATATGAACTAGACAAAACTTTTTCTATACTTTATTTCAAGTTCAATTGAAAATATGCATTAAACATATTCACGATATTTTGAATTCGTTGTTTAGCAGAGCGCGAGTAAAAGGAAAATGTTATCTCCTGGTTATTGTTTTTGACAAGCTCTATATGAAGCCTATATCTAACGAATAAAAGAACGATTCGTCAAGAAGATAAGCTAGAGCCTGCATCCTGGTGCGGGATTTTATCGCTACTTTGAAGACCCATTGTTGGCCTTCGACTGTATTCTACTATTTGGTCGGGTTGTTGTCTTTTTGACGAATTTCCCGTTTTTATTCTCAATTCTATTGGTTATCATAGAACATGACTCAATTATCTCTCTCAAAATTCAATTAAAAAGGAATGAACGAATGCACGTAGAAAGTCGTGCATATCGTTCTTTGTGTGTTTATTACTAGAATAACACTATAATTAACTTTTGTTAATTATATTGAATGAAATAGATCTATGTTTTTATTGTTTGTATCCAGTTAGATGCAGTAAGCATGTTATATATATATGTATGTACAACCGTCATTGAATTTTGAATGTTATAAAATCCTTCCCAAACTGTTAAAACATCCTTATATATCGTAGACTAGTGCTCATTTTGCTGACTCGTGTCTAAACGATTAAATTCAGTAAAAAAGTCTCTAATTGACTTTAATGAAAGCGCATTTATTGATTTAAATGTTAACTTTGTAAACCCTCTAATATCAGAGAAGCTTCCATATATCATGCTTTAAAGTACAAAAGAAGCCGCATATGTGCGTCATTCCAAATTTTATTGCGCCACACGTCATTTCTTGGTACTATCACATGACCTTGTTTACAAACACTGTTCTTAATAAATTCCTAAACTTACCTCATTACTATTTGAACCTCTAGTAACACTTTTTTTTTGCATTTAGCATTAATTTGTTATATTGTTTTTAGTCCTTATTTTAAGCCATCATAAAAAAATATCCATACCGGTACCAAAAAGTATCTACCATTCATTATCAATGGAGCACAGATCTTTAGTGTTGTCAAAAACGCTTTCCTCACAATAAATGGTCGGCTTTTGTTGGTGTTTATTTATTTACTGAATCAACCCTATATATACGATTATCTTTCCTCCTATACATTTCTAGGAATGTGATTGGTTAAAAGCGTCCTCGTGGAAACCGTGTATATTTGATATTAGGTTAGTAGGGAGGCGGGGCTTATCTCATACACGGTTAGTAGTGCAGTTACGTTCCTTATATTTCATATAAGATAGTAGGGAGGCGGGGTTTATTTCATACACGGTTAGTAGTGGTGTTACGTCCCTTTAAAAAACAACACAGTACTGAGAAAAAATCTTAAAGGTTTCAACAGACGAAGAAATTGATGATTAAGATTGAAATAAATTCATAAAACACATTTAAATCTAACAAGTTGTTATTGTTGGCATCTGGTTTGTAGGATCAATGGACTAGTTTCTTAATCATGTTAATGCTTACTGTATTGAAGACTTGCTCATTTTGATAGGTCACTGGTCTAAATTTTACACGTTAAGATGGTCGGTAAGATAAATTCATTACATAGTGTGCTAGTGACGTAATACGGTATATATGGGGTCAGTAAATTCCATATGGGGATTCGAGCTTCGCTCTCACCCTATATGGAATTTACTGACCTCATATATACCGTATTAGGTCACTAGCACACTATGTAACGAATATTATTAAAAATATTTGTAAATATTGCTTATTTTGAAAATCACCATTCCGTGTACATTATTTGGGATGTATATGTATTAATAATAAAAACTAATGTTATTTATTCAAGTTAAAACAATTAGCTTAACTATATTGACATGAACATATGGTATATGATTGACATGCAGTATGCTTATATATTTTATAGAAACAAAAACATGTGAACTTTTGACTTTAATAAAGTTATTTTGATGTGTTCCAAATCTTGGAATTGTATTTCATTTTGTATATACCGCTTTTCAAACCACAATAATATGACAATGAACTGGTAAAATATATGTACATTTTTATAAAAATGCTTTGTGGATTTTTGTAGATTTGATGTAACGCCATATTATATGATTACAGAATTAAAGTAAAATGTATTGATAATTCTTGTTTGTATGATCATTTGTATCCTTTTGTCACAAGACCTTGCGATAAACTTTATGTTTTTTTCAACTCCATAACTGGGACATTATCCGTGTACATCTTTACTCCAAGCCTACATATACAAGAGTGCACACGCTGAAATGTCTCGCCTTCTTTACTAATCATTTATATTATGTTGATAGCGTCACGTAAATATAAAGCTTTATTACAACTGCCACATAAACTCAAAATTAACCCAGAAAACGAAACATTGATCAATGAACCATGAAAATGAGGTCAAAGTCAGATGAACCATGCCAGGCAGACATGAACAGCTAACAATTCTTCAATACAACAAATATAGTTGACTTATTGCTTATAAATTAAGAAAATCAGACCAAAACACATACACTTAACACTTAGCAATGGACAGTGAAAATGAGGTCAAGGTCAAATAAAACCTGCATAACAAACATATAGATCATAAAATATTTTCATACACCAAATATAGTTGACCTAATGCATAAAAGAGGGACGAAAGATACCAAAGGGACAGTCAAACTCATAAATCTAAAACAAACTGACAACTCCATGGCTAAAAATGAAAAAGACAAACAAAAAAACAATAGTACACACGACACAACATAGAAAACTAAAGAATAAACAACACGAACCCCACCAAAAACTAGGGGTGATCTCAGGTGCTCCGGAAGGGTAAGCAGATCCTGCTCCACATGTGGCACCCGTCGTGTTGCTTATGTGATTACAAATCCGGTAAATAGTCTAATTCGGTAGGTCATATTCATGAAAGGGAAGGGGATTGTAGTTACGACGTAAGGAACATATCCGATATCATTTGTGAAACGGTTATTCCATAACGGTCAACCAACTCGTGATGGCGTCCGTAAAATTTACGAAGGGATGATTTCAACTTCACTATTTGGAACTCTTGGTTTAATAGCTTCCTTGTGAGCAGCAAACCTCTATCAAGAAAATCATGATAGGAAATGCAAGCACGGGAATATCGTATCAATTGGGAGATATATACCCCGTATGCAGGTGCTGCTGGAATGTTGCTACTTAGAAATGGAAAGTTCACAATTGGAAAGCTGAAATCATCTCTTTTGTCGTAAAGTTTTGTTTTCAACCGACCCTCATTGTCAATTTCTAGATGTAAGTCAAGATATGAAGCCGACTTAATTGTATCTGTAGTATCCTTTATCTCTAGTTCGATTGGATAGATGCGTTCCACATAGTCTCCAAATTTTGAATTGTTTAGTGAAAGAACATCATCTATATAGCGGAAAGTAGAGTTAAAGGATATTGCTAACTTCTTGTCTTTCTTCCTAAGAAGTTCCTGCATGAAGTCAGCCTCATACTAATAAAGAAACAAGTCGGCGAGTAGAGGGGCACAGTTTGTTCCCATTGGAATGCCGACAGTCTGTTGAAAAACACGTCCTCCGAACGTAACAAATATGTTGTCAATCAAGAAATCAAGCATCTTGATAATATCAGTTTCAGAGAATTTTTTGTTTGAATCAGAGTGATTCTTTACAAAGTAAGATTTATCCCTCCCTAAGACAAGATACTTGTATCTACGTTGGCCATTCTTTCTTATGAAGCAAAGTAATACCAACTCTTTCAATTTGTCTTTTAGTTTGGAATGTGGAATACTTGTGTACAGAGTAGAAAAGTCAAATGTTTTAATACTGTTACAAGATGAAAGAGAGTTAGATTGTATGTACTCTAAAAGATCTTTTGAATTTTTAAGTATCCACATCTGATTCACGCCATAAAGTATTAGAAAAATAGACCAAAACTCAAAAACTTAACTTTGACCACTGAACAATGAAAATGAGGTCAAGGTCAGATGACACCTGTCAGCTAGACATGTACACCTTACAATCATTCCATACATCAAATATAGTAGACCTATTGCATATAGTATAAGAAAAACAGACCAAAACACAAAAAACTTAACTATAACCACTGAACCATGAAAATGAGGTAAAGGTCAGATGACACCTGCCAGTTGGATATGTACACCTTACAGTCCTTCCACACACCGAATATACTAGACCTATTGCTTATAGTATCTGAGATATGGACTTGACCACCAAAACTTAACCTTGTTCCCTGATCCATGAAATGAGGTCGAGGTAAACCCTGTGTTCTTGGATGCCTAGGTCTTCCTGTTATTATTTTAACATCTCTGTCGCCGGGCCAAAGTTTTAAAGTTTCTCTTATAACTGCGTTGCAAAACTCTCTCCCATTGTCATGCTGTAGGAAAGACGGAAGACCAACAACAGAAAACACATGCACTGATAAATTGTGTGCTACTTCATCTGCAGACTTATTCATTTGAGGCCAGAAGAAATTAAATTTTGTATAATGGTCAATGTAGTGACCGATCCAACAGTATTGCCCGTCTGGGTCAGCACGCTTGTCAACTAAGTCTGACTGCCCCCCTGTGCATAAAATATTTGGATGTGATAGGCGTCAGTGGAGCAACGTTTCTTTGTGGCTTTTTACATGCACACCGAACACATCCTTTGATGAATTCCATGCAAGCTTTTCTGGGAACCCATAATACGTTTGTTCAACGTCCTTGTACAATTTATGGTATCCTGTATGAGCCCTAGCTCCCTCGTGTACAAAGTACTTCAAATATCTTATCAACTGTAACAACATTTTTACAATTGGCGAGACTTCCCATTCTTCTAGATTCCTACAGGAAAAAAACTCAATTAAAAAGGGAAACAAAAGAAAATCTTAAATTATATAAAAAAAAGTACATGATACTCTTATCAAAAGAGATACAGTTTTAAAAAACAAAAAAATATGAATAGTAGTTTGTTCATGTTGTTCCCCCTTTTGATTAAAACATGTTTAAACGATATATATCGGTGCAAAATTGGATGGTGACAATGATGATAATGATGTAGAGGCGGATGATGGTGATGATGATGATAATGATGTAGAGGTAGATGATGGAGATGATGATGATAATGATGTAGAGGCGGATGATGGTGATGATGATTATGATGATTATTGGTGATCATGGACGGTTGATAGGTCGGATGCATATTCAGCACGCTAAGTAACCATTTCACCACTGAACGAAAGTTGATATTAGGATGATAGGAGAAAACACAAGAAGTTGATAAGGTTATATGTATAAGGCAAACTAAATAAAGGTTATTCTTAAACCTCACCTCATTTGCGGGAATGCAGAGTTCGTTTTCCATTCTAAACTCAGGACAATTGATCAATGCGAATTGCTTCTCCTTAACATATTGTTGGAATCTCGCTGAATCACTTTTCCCATTTATCAAAACACTTCTAATTCTCTCAGTTTTCTCACAAGTAAACAGCTGGTTTGACGGTTTGCTAGTCAAGTTCCTAAATATTCTAAAAACTTTTCTTCCCACATTTTGTTTACTTCTAATTAAACCATTGTGGTGACGTCAGCCTATTCATTTACCGTGGGTTCTTTTTCTAGAATCAACGCTTCCTAAATCCGTCGCTGAAATGGACTCAACAGATTATATTCTATTGTTTCCTTTGTGTTCCTAATATCATTAAGTTTGAATTGACTAATTTCCTGATTTCTGTTCACTAATGCAATTATTTTTAAAAACTTACCTTTAATTTTTGTAATTTCTATATACCTTCACTGGGAATCGAACCCGTCCATAAGTTTTATAACTTGTTACTGACATTAACATATCGACGAAACCTCTGGGCTACCAATTGGTTACGATTTAAAAGTCTATTTTGTATCTATAAATGAATATATGATATACATCGGTACAACGGACACACATGGCTTGTACCTTAATATATACATAATAGGTAATCGTATAGTATGAGTTGATAGCCACGAGGTTTCGTAGTTAAGATAAATGAGTTAAAGCTAAGGACTTGTCTGTCTAGGTTAGAATCTCTGAATTCTTTTTGTTGTTCCAAATTAGTCTAGATTTCCAGTTTTTGTTCTTGTTTTGAATGTTATTGTGGATATTTTGAGTAAAAAAGCGATTTTGGTCGTTTATTATCGGATAATTGTTGGCTATTCCATATGTTTCAAAGAAAACAAAAATGGATTGCATAATAATGGTCCATTTTTGTTTTATAAATTAATATTATATGATTTCATCTGTTTTACTACATAATTTTATAAATTTTAATTCGCAAATTCCTATGCTAGAAAATTGTGATATGTCTTGAATTAAGCTCATTGCTAGAAATTCCGGAAACATACTAATTATATGCACTATATATAATGTTTTTGTCGGGTTGTTGTCACTTTGACACATTCTCCATTTCCATTAAGATCAATTTAAATAGAAATAAGTTCGAATATGTCTTATTTTGTAAAAACAGATAACATTCGGATGCCTGATGATATGAAGATCTTTAAGGGCAGACGTGTTGTGTTATAATATATTTGTATTTTTTTAAATATTTAATTGTGATATCTAATTTATTGTAATGGATCGTTTGACACAATATCATGGTTAATTAAACTCACTTACAATACCTTCTAATTAAGAATAGACTTTAATTTTCAAAAGACATCATCACAATAGTTTAAGTGATAGATACAATGGATAAGCGTTGATTCATGAAAAACAAACCATTCGCCCTTCGGGCTCATGGTTTCTTTTTCAAGAATCAACGCTTATCCATTGTATCTATATCACGTAGCTGATCAACCCTTTAAATGGACCGGTTCTAAGTAAAACGAAATTCTTTCTAAACATAATTGGTATGGAAATTTAAAACAATCGCATTTCGAATTGAAAACATTTTTTGTCAATTTCAATGTGTATTCTATACTTTCATACCCCTTAATTTTTTTATTAAGTGTAGTATTACGGAGCATATATGGAACGGATATGAACTCTGGGCCGGAGATTGGAATATTCCTGACGACGACTACTAGTGTTTATGTTACTATTTAAGGTGGTATGGGAGTCTAAAATAAAAATGATAGAATTTGTTCATACTTTGCCAAAACGTTGTATCTATTGATACATGTTGAAAAATATAATAAAAATGATAGGTCACCGCGCATTTTCTCAAGCTACAGGACGGGACAAAATGACACATTTTGTATGGATTATACAGGAAAAAACACCATTTTGTGATTAGAAACTAAACAAAATGATAGAAATGTTAAATACTTCAGGAAAAGACAGCTGTCAGACACTGCTTTGAGAATATCAAAAGAAAAGATAGGGTCACCGTACATTTTTTCCGGCTAAAATACAAAATAGGAAAATTCCATACAGAATCCTTCAGAAAATGCACTTTTTTAGAGTGACCTCCCCTTAAAATGCCAATTTAAAAAAAAAAAAAAAAACAACCAAAAATAATTAACATTTGCAAAAATATCAATATTTAGAAGTTATATTCTTATAAATTGGTACTTTTAAATAAAAATGTACATCTAACATCTGCATTCCTGCATCAAATTTTGCTAACTTGATGGAAAATCTGGACCTTTGATTCTCTGTTTTTTACAATCCAAGATGGAGGAAGACACCCATACCACCTTAATTGGTCATTCTACCACATCTCATAATATTTATAAACTTAGTTACTTTTAACATTATGGACAAACCCATACCTACATGTAGTTAGCAATAAAAGGCTGCGGAATGATAAAATAATAATTCCAAAGAGAAAATAAACTTAATCAACGTTCGAGAAAGGTTAGAAAAAATGTCAAAAAAACCCTGTATTTTCATTTACTGGATATCTTGCAATATATCCAGTTTTCATCTTTTTCGATATTCAGATGCAGATTACCTATATAAATGGGAGTGTATATTTTTTCAAAAAAATGTGTCCATCGAAACACCAAAATGAGAAAAATATAAACATTAACAGGTCAACAAACAAACCAAATACCGTACAGTAACTTTTAAAAGGTCCCGACGTGAATGACCGTGATAATAAATAGTAAAACGATGCAGAAGAGTCAGATCAGCAGATCAGCCTGGTTTATACCAGTACAACAATTTCCGAACAGCTACGGCTCACAACGAAATAACCATATGATAAAATTTCGTACTTTGGTATACAACATATCCCTATTTTTACATCAAGAATATGGCATAATTCATAACAAAGAAATTTCCGAAAAAAAGATATGATACAAATAGGTGAGCCAAGGCTCCGTGTTGAAGGCCGTATCTTGACATATAATGGTTTGGTTTTATAAAGTATTACTTGGATGGAGAGTTGTCTCATTGGCACTCATACCCTATCTTCCTATATCTTATGACAGAAACTAATCAAAGACAACCCCTAAATTTCATGCTCCTGACAGGCACATAAAGAATGAGATGGATTAAACTTGTGAGGCTCAACTCTCCAATACTTGGAACAGTGATGTAAACCCAGATGAATAGTGCGATGTTGTACAAAATTTCACAAATATCCTAATTATAAAGATCGTTCATTTTAGATTACGTCTCCTACTACTTTTTAACTGAACAGTTTAATATATCTCTAAATAACAAAATGGCTGAATAAAAATCCAAATCACTTGAAGTGAGAATTCATTTTCATTTAATAACATATATAATATAAAAATAACACTATTTTCAGATAACGATTTGTTTAATATTTTAAACATCTTTGGTTTCACGTTTCTCCATCGTCGTAACCGCAAATCATTTAGAATAAACTGTTATCACAGAGTTATGTCTCGCCTTTTTTGTAATATCGATAATACAATGTTGAAATTAAAATAGCAACACTATAACATGTAAGTTTTGCAAATATTCAAAGTCAAAGAACCATGACTGAAGGTACATGTCTAAACAATCTCCATGGTAATGAGATGTGCCAATGCTAATACAACTGCATACCAAAAACCATTGACTTATCATAAGTAATTCCCTTTAAACAAACATAAGAACAAACTAATACATGTCAACTAAGCAAAATTTCAAAGTCAACAAACCATAACTGAGGGTCAGGGTAAAATAATCTCAACGGAAATGAGATTTGCCTATGCTAATACAACTGCATACCAAATATCCTTGACTTACCACTAGTGGTTCCCCATAAACTAGACCTAATCACAAACTAATACATTGTTGACGCCGGAAACAGCATACCTATGTTTCGCTTTTAGACTCCGTCAAGCGAGACAAAAATGAACTTGGTTACAAAAAATATAAGTATAAAATAACATACATGATCAGAGTTACATTAATTTTTATTTAAACATGCAGTATAATCGATATGCGATAAGGCAAACACAAAATATAGTTATGGTTCTTGCCTCTTACTAATTATAAGTGTTTCTGGTCATGTATCGTTAAGGTCCAGACAATTTTGGTTAAGCATCCCTAAAGTCCAGAAAAATCTAATACTTACATTATATCATAAAAAATATTTAAACCATCCCTTGATAATCTTATTTTTTCTGTCGGGGTGCAGGAAACAAGTATTTTTGTCACGGTTTTGCCAGTATTGGTATGATGAAGCACTACCATTCACATTGGTATGGGCCAAGCAACATGCCATAACCAAACTTTTAAGTAATTTGATTTCAAATAAGATGATATCATGGCTTCCGAATTCTCTTCAGTAGTTTTTTTTGTTTCGAAAAGTATAACAAACATTCGATTATTCAAAGTGCTTATGTATACTTTTTGATGATAGTTTTACTTATAACAAATAAAGACCTTTTTCCTTAAATATTACAAACATTCGATTATTCAAAGTGTTTATAACAAATAACGGCCTTTTTCTGAAGTATTTGATAAAAACGTCAACAGGGACTATTTTCAATATGAAACGTAATGTAGCACTTATTTATCGTAATTTAATCAATTAGCCATTTCAGAATCCAACAAATTAATGGAATTCTCAAAAACGTGCATAAAAAGCTGTAATTGGGTAAAAATGTTGTAAACAATGGAATTTCACCAATGACGTGTAGTCATTTTAACTTTGGAGTTCGAATAATGGAATGACCCATAATCCTTTTCTCCATGAAACGGCGAATATAAAAAGCAGCATTTTATACACTATTGAGATCATCGTCTGTGTCTTTTTCCCCACAATTCAACTTTGTAGTTGTTTCCAGCCTTCGATTAATGAATTATAAGATTTATAGTCTGGACTTGATAGTTTATCTTTCAAATCAGAACCGGAAGTATAATATGACATAAAGCCACAATTATGTACAACGTTTATCTTAAGTAGCTTAGAAAGGATTCCTATGAAAGCATCTTCCATTCGGATAATTCTTGTGAAAGGAATGGAATAAGCAAGACTTTTGACTACTTTCATATTCGTTAATAGTGTTCCTCCGATTAAATATTGGGGCCAATAATCAAAAGGATATTCTTCTAAACTCGTAAACCATTTTGAAGATTTGTCTCTGTACGGTCTTGAAACTATCATTTTGTGTCCAATGATCTTTTTTTCTGTAGTTTCAATATTATCATTGGCAAACTGAAGCACACGCCGGGTGTTAACTAGACGATCATCATCTAGAAAATGTACATATTTAGTGTTAATATTACGCTTCACTAACCAATCGATAGGAATAATCGTTTTATATACTAGACTATCGTATGTATCCTTGAATCCAAACTGGAGAATATCGCCATATTTTTCATATTCAAAATCAACGAACGGTTGAAAACTTTCTAGATATCCTAAAACGAACAACGTTTTCACACGAGGATTTTTCTTTGATCCCCAAGTGTTCCGAATGGCGACCCTCTGGCCAAAATTGCCCACAAATGACTTGACAATAAAAACTATATCGAAACTTTCACACGATTCACTGCCACAGTTCTTTGGGAACGGATCTTTTTTAATGACATAATGCTTAGTAACATTGTTCAATGGATTTTCTGTTGTCCGACCAGTAGTTGCGATTTCTTCAACAACATCAATTAAATTATGTAATGGGTATGTAAACTGAAAAAAGTAAATCTTTTCTCCGGTTGACCATCTCCTCAACACCAGCAACACAAGCAGAGTGCAAATCATCCATGGCCATTTCTTGCCTCTGGAAAAAGAAAATAATATTAAAATTGTCAATGCCATAATTAAATACTATCTACACATTTCTATTTATTTTTTGTTGGTGTGCTGTTATCTGTCATATGAATCTAAAGTCAATTTTTATATTATTTCTCATATATTTAAGATTCTAAAAAAAAAAATATTATAAAAACATTAATGCTTAGTTGATCATGAAGAAGTCGAAAATATTTGAATGGCGAGCGGACAGACGGGCGACTGACGGATAATGAGATTGTTATTGATTAAGAAACATTGGAATTCTCACCGGTCGGTCACGTTTTTTTTTAAAATTTCGACAAAACTTATACATGTATATACAAGTAATGTTTAATCTATATTTGAGTTATTTTTGAAGGTTTATGTTGTGTTGACAATATATGTAAGATATCCCTTTAACGTAACCTTTCTGTTACTGATGACACACTACGAATATTCTTGTCATTTTTTCTTTATTATTTTGTTCAACATTTTGCACCAAAATCATGTTAAATGTCACCGGTGTAAATGCAACCGTTGATGTGTTCTCCTTGTAGTTATAGATGTCCTAAACAAATGTCTGTCAAGTACTTTTACGCGCTTATCAGCGAATACAATTTAGATGAGAAGTCTGTGGATATAACTAGTCAGTATCATATCTCGCAAATGAACATCTCTAGATTATTAATAACATAACTTAATATATCCAAGGCAAAGATTAACTTAGCCATATTTGGCATAACGTTTTGGAATTTTTGGTCCTTAAGGCTCTTCAACTTTGTACTTGTTTAGCTTTATAACTGTTTTGATTTGAGTGTCACTGATGAGTCTTATTTAGATGAAACGTGCGTCGGGCGTATTGAATGATATTCTTGGTACCTTAAATAACTATTAATATAGTTTAACTAAAAGATTTGTATCTACCCATAGGAAAGAGGAACGAAAGATACCAAAGGGACAGTCAAACTCATAAATCGAAAATAAACTGACAACGCTATGCCTAAAAATGAAAAAGACAGACAAACAATAGTACACATGACACAACATAGAAAACTAAAGAATAAACAACACGAACCCCACCAAAAACTAGGGATGATTTCAGGTGCTCCGGAAGGGTAAGCAGATCCTGCTCCACATGTGGCACCCGTCGTGTTGCTTATGTGATAACAAATCCGGTAAATAAACTATATTATCAGGTGTTGCAAGCTTGAACTTAGTTTTCTGTTACATCTCCAATACAATATTGGTATTATACAGTATTTGATTTCAGTATGTTATATAATATCAGTAGCTATTCGAGATCAACTAACCAAAGACAATTCACAAATCTCCTTGTATGATGTAACACACATCCGAAAAGAGGAACCATAAATGATGTTACAAAAGTCCGCAAACTGGAACCACCAGGAATGGCGCAACAAAATTCCGCAAACAGGAACCACCTGGAACGATGCAACACAAAATCCACTATCTAAAACAAAATTCACAAACACACATACAAACTCATAATTTCAATAAGTAATCCAAGATACCCACAAAAAAGCCAGAAAAGGGAAACACCAAGACTGTTAGGGAACATGGACCACATCATTTACAAACCCTTTCATAAGCATTCCGTTGACATTTTGCATTTGATGATTGATTGATTGTGCTGGTGGTTTAATGTCTCTTTCAGCACTACAGGCTATTTCTTAGTCGCAACTTTTATTGATAAAAAAAGCTGGAGAACTAGAGGAGAAACATCGAACTTGTAATCAAGGTCAATTAAGATTTGTGTCGAACGTATCTTTACTTTGATTACTGTCGAACGTATCTTTCCTTTGACTTCTGTTTGTGGATTTGAGGATTTTGCAACCCCATTTCACACTACTGATACCTAATATTTTTGAAACACTAGTATTGTTTCTTGTCTTTTATATCTCGTATATCCATGAAATTATTGCCATTACTAGTAAACAATCAATAAATAATCAATCAATCCTCCTTCTAATTATTATAGCTCATATGAGAAATGTCCATTTTGACCATTGTTGTAAAAAAAGTTGTCCCGAGTGAAAATGTTCCGTTGCTTTACTGTGAAACTGGTTACTGTTATTTTATTAAAATAGAAAGAATATTTTCCAACAGTGATCATGACCGCGAAGGAATATAACATTATTCGTTATTTGTATATTGAAAAACCGTTACTTTTTAAATGTTATATATATAGCATCCCTGGCTTTCAATTGTTTCGGTTTGGAGGTTTATCGTGTTTATGCAAGGCATATTTACTCTTTGCTCATGCGCTTGGTTATCTATTACAAAGTGGTTTTTTTTCTTTCTCAAGGGAATATACAGTAACACAAGCCATCAACTGTTCTTTGATTTGTCATAACTGTAGCACATGCAACCTAGAAACATTTCCAAGCACTTCATCTCGAATTGTAAACATCAACCCGTATCAAATACTTGCTGAAGACAAACAACCTACACATGAAAAAAGCAGTTGTAAAAACAACAAGTATAGACATTCAGTCAATAACACAATGAGGGTTTCATAGACATCAATGATATACGTGGGACTCACTTAAGGATGTACTTAGGTGAGGTTTTGGAATTTGTGTCAAATGTTCGGACTCCTTGGTGTTTTTCCATACAATACAATGTAAAATATTTTGCCCCATAACACCCATTAATTTTTTCATATAAGAATTAATAGCTCATGAAAGGTCATTTTCCAAAATTTTAGAAGATTCTTAATTTTCTTTCTTTTGATTTGGGACCCAAATAATAGCAATCCAAATATAAGGTAAAAGTCCGAGTCAGCCTTTTCCCGCCATATTTTAAATCTCAAATATCTCGAAAAGGAGGTCCATGACCTTTCAATATTTTTAGCTTATTTGTATCCTTAATTGATGCCCTACCAGCTTATAGTATCAATTTTAACTTCTTAATTTATTAATTTTCACCTAACCTCACCTAAGTACATCCTTAAGTTACAGACTTATTTATAAACCGAAAATCCTGATAAAGTCGCTCTACAAGAAATAATATTTGACTCCACACCAATCAAACGAGTTGATTACATAAAATTCAGAATGTAAATGGAGAATGCGTCAAAGAGACAACAACCCGACAAAAGAGCAGAAAACAGCACAAGGCCACCAATGGGTCTTCAACATAGCAAGATTATCCTACATCCGAATGCTTAAAATATGATATCTATCGAAATGATATAACTTGAAATGGTGGAGGCAAAATGTGCAAACACATCATACACTAGCCATGGATCAGCACCCTTTAAGAAAGTATAAAACGTGTCAGAATCCACATCAACGTATAAGAAATACATATATAGAAACTGATAAAAACCACCTGACGCTCCACCTGTAAATATGTATTTACGTAAATATGTACCAACTGAATAAGATAAAACAGCTAAAACATCAATCAAAAACTATTCATACATGTACTAGACGAAATCAGCTATTGCAAATATAAACAGGCAATCCATATTCACGAATAACTGTCTCTCCTACAGTCATGGACAATCAAATATCGATATGACTAATAGATCTAGAGCAAATACAAGCACCAAAAATCAAGTGCTATTTCAAACTCAATAGAATCTTTTTAAGTTATAATAAAACACTACCTGGTAAGTTCATGAACATGTATAGCGATCACGAAGACATAGTTATGGACACATCGCAATGTACAGCGCCGAGGAAATCTAGACCTGAAAGAACATACAACAAGTAGATATGAGAAGATGTGGTATGATTGCTAATGAGACAATTGTATATCCAAGTAACAATTTGTAAAAGTAAACCATCTTAGGTTAAAGTACGGCCTTTAACACGAAGCCTTTGGGTCATACCGAACATCAAACCATAGAGGGCCGAAAAATGGCTAGTGTAAAACCCTTCAAACAGGAAAAACAACAACCAATTCTATACAAAAAACGAGAAATGAGAAACACTTATGAACCACATCCACAAACGACAACCACTACACATTAGGTTTCTGACTTCGGACAGGTGCAAACAAATGCAACGGGTTTAAACGTTTTGATATGTACCAACCTTCATCCTTATCTGAAACAATAGTGTAACATCACAACATAGAATGACACACTATAAATATAAATTAGATTGGATTAACTCAATCAAAAGACATAGTAACAAAAACTAGTGAACATACCATGAACGAATAAATTTGATCCATGATACAATGATAATTTAAAATCAATAATAAAAAATGGGGATGAGAACACAGGCATTACCCCCATAAATACCTTATATTAAAGTATATAGGACACTTTTTACTGAGACATATGCATGTGAGATCGAAAATATTTAGGGAATACGCTTCAAACTTCTAAAATCCTTTCTCTGATATTATTTTTGATTCCAATAAACTCAACTATTAAATGTCATCCCCGATTGGCCAATTCCCGTAAAAAATAACAATAAGTTAGATTTTGAAAAGGCATTCGACACAGTACAGCCCGAACTACTTAAAGCAACTCAACAAATATGGCGTACCAAAAACATCCATCGTAAACTGGATACACTCATGCCTTACCAACACGTCGAATGTGCAGCTGTAAATGGGATCAAACCAGGCGATTCGGTTGTACTTTCAAAGGTCTCCCAGGAAACAGAATCGGACCAATCATGTTCCTCGTCCATATCAATGACAATGCAAATCATGTAAGTTCGTATGTACATGGGCTGAAACGTACGGGTTACGTTTACAACTTCTCAAATGTGACATGGTAAACCCAAGACAGTGCTCAGACGAAAAAAGATTACAAAATGGTTTATCTGTAAAGTGTCAACAGTTTCGAGCAAAACGTATCATTTGATATATGTAAAACCCGGCGGGGTACTGATAAGAAATGGAAGTTATCAATCCTGACTTCGGACAGGTACATAAAAAATGTCGCGAGATTTATATGTTTTTCTTAGCTCATAACCTTCCCGCTGACAACAGTGATTTAAAAGATATAGATATAAGAAGATATGGTATGAGTGTCAATAAGACAACTCTCCATCAACATACACACTTTTTGGCAAAAAAGACAAAAGATACATCGCATCGATCTAAGAGACTAACAAAAATATAGTTCGAAGCTCAACTAATAACATAAATATTTTTTTTTATCAAAATGAAATATAAATTTGTACACTTCCAATGGAATAAGTGTTAAGATGTTATAAACAGCCAGAGAAAAGCATTTATCGGCCAACTATTGTACAACATAAATATTTGCTTTATTTGTATTTGTTCAAATTAGTTTCTTCTGTTACGCCGCCTCCATATTGTGAATATTTCTTATGTGTTTAACAGTTTATGTTAAGGTCCAGTTCGCTGTACGCATTAAAACTGTACGCATTAAAACTATGAATCAAGTTCTAAGTGTAAATTGCAGGACAAAGATATTATATATATATATATACTTGGACAACTTCGTAAATTTACAGATCTAACATTGTTGGGTTGATGTTTAGACGAGTTGTATATATACATTATGTACACAGCCATGTATCACCATCATTGATGACGATCCGATGGATACATTTGTTGTAGAGTTGTCACTGACTCAGACGTACTTATAAATATAATTATTTTCTGTGACTGTATATTACATTAATTTGTAGGATCCTTTACTATAGATAATTTAGCTGATCTGTAACAATAACATCTTCATGCCTTATATATCATGTACTGTAGTACGCCGCTATATTAAAACTGACGAGGAAAGGTAACACACGGCCAGCGAAAACTCTTTTTTTGAGAGCCCAGGTGGTTGTGTGGTCTAGCGGGACGGCTGCAGTGCAGGCGATTTGGTGTCACGATATCACAGTAGCATGGGTTCGAATCCTGGCGAGGGAAGAACCAAAAATTTGCGAAAGCAAATTTACAGATCTAACATTGTTGGGTTGATGTTTAGACGAGTTGTATATATATATATATACATTTTCGGAAATGTAAAATGTATTTGAACGAGTTTTGCAAACAGTAGAAAAGTTCAGCGAGCCTCGCTTTTCGTCCTGTTTCTAAAGCTCGTACAAATAAATTATTATACATTTTCCGACAATAGAAATATTTTGTTTACGACCTTGTACAATGTTAAAATATAATTTTCGACATGATATAGGCCAATATTTGTTCATAAGCGTTCAAAACTGTACAAGTGTACATACTACGTTACATTCTAATTTATTTTAAAACTTATGATTGTTAGCAAAACTCATGCTTTTTATATAAACATAGAATCGATCTTTTTTTTATTTATCTGAAACTATATAAAAATCAGAAAAAGCTCTCCAACAAAGACCAGATGGTGTAGAATTTAACAACAATAGGTCAACGCACAACAACAAAGATGAGCAAAACATATACCAAACAGCAAGATAGGTGAGCCTGCGAAATGACAAATGTAAATCAATTCAAACGAGAAAACGTACGGCTTGTGTAATGTACAAAAGATTGACGTGAAAAAATATTATACAGTAACAAACGACAACAACTGAATTACAGGCTTCTAACTTGAGATAGACACAGACTGAATATGGCCTGAGAACACACTGTCAGTTATTTCGTAGTGAATTTCTTTAAGACAATAAATTCAAATTCAAAAAATCGCACCTGCTCTATATCAAAAACATTTTTACAGTGTAGTATACTACTAAGTGGACAAATAATGTCAAAATTATAGAAACTTCTACCAGCTCTAACTCAAAATATTGACAATTATGTGTTAAGGGGGTATACAATTCCGTTTGACAGCTTTAGACTGAATAAAATTTGACCTTTTTGAACTGGACCAAATCACTACTTAACATAAAGATTCAGCACCCAATTTTTTTTAACATGTAATTTCATCCCCCTAATGCATTAAATATCAAGAAATAAATTGGGAAAGTGTATCAAATTAAAAATCCAAGTTATACACTGTTCACACTAGGGACTATACTCCAACCAAGGGACGATAACTATGTCCTTGGACCATATGGTAGATTTTAAACTTGCATACCGGCGTCAAACCCTTTCCCTGACCTGTGTCAGTGGTGTAACAGTATATAAATAACACATAGTTGAGAGGGTGATAGAGCAGATTGTTACCCCGAGAAAACATTGTCAACCGCGGCGAAGCCAAGGTTGACAAAGTTTTTCGGTGGGTACCAATCGCTCTATCACCCTCTCAGCTACATGTGTTATTTAATTTATTATACTGAATGTCCCATCATTATTGCCTTTTACAGATAAATTTTATTCAAAAGTATTTTCTATGACGACACGTACATGTAACAACGTTACGGGTATTATAAAAATCAACAGAAGTGAAGCAAGATGGTTTTTTTTTGTTTGACAGTCAAATAACAGAATCTGAGCCAAAATGTAGAACTTAGGCATTGTCTTTAATAACTTGATGTAAATTCAATTCATTGTCCTTTACATTATAGATTTTTGATTGGTCTAGACGAGAGGGTGACATTTAAAAAATTGTCAACCGCTCAGCCATATGATAGAGTAAATTATTACCCTCGTATTAGCCAATCAAACTATGGTATTTTAACGTGAAGTATAACAATACAACATAATATAACTAACTATTAAATTCTATTGAAATGAGCTAAACTCAGATTATCAGATTGATACTAGATATTTCTTGTCAATATAAATAAGATGTGGTATTAGTGCCCATATAACAATTCTTTGTTTTTTTCTATGGTCGGGTTGTTGTCTCTTTGGCATATTCCCTATTTCCATTCTCAATTTTATCTCCATCCAAGTCACAATGTGTAAACAGTAAAAAATTATAGGTCAAAGTACGGGCTTCAACACGAAGCATTGGCTCATACCGAACAGCAAGCTATAAAGGGCCATAAAATGATAAGTGTAAAACGATTCAATCAGGAAAACCAACGATCTAATATATATTAAAACGAGAAACGAGACACACTTATGAAGCACATAAACGAAGACAACCTCTGAACATCAGGCTACAAAGCTGGTGTGGTTAGAGAGCCATGGTGTGGTGGTTAGTGCATCGGACTACTAACACAAAGGTTCCTGGTTCGATTTCCGTTTGGGATGAAAATTTCAGGAACTCAATTTTCGGCTCTCCCTTGACACCATCTGCGAGTATAGTCTTGAGGAAACGATGATAGTCCGTCGGAAGGAGACGATAAATGGCTGACCCGTGTTAAGAGAGAGCCATATCTCTTGCACGTTAAAGACACCCTTGTAGATTTCGAAAAAGAGTAAGCTAATGCCGCTACAAGGCAGCACTCGCACCCGCAAAGTGGAAAGGGATTAATATAAGTGCAAAACTTGTTTCCCAATCCACTATAAATAAATATGTTTAAACTACAAAGCTGTTTTGCTCAACATCGTGAAACAAAACTACTGTTTTTTACATCTTTTAATCAAGATGGAGTGTTCGGAATCTTTGTCAGAATATACTTGTTTAATATGCTACTTACATGTAATGTAATGTTTTTCTGTCACAAATCTGCATAATTTATCTCAAAGCCTAAGCATATAACTCATGCCATTTCTCTTCGTACTGAAATACCAAAAAAATACGATTGCACATGATATACATACAGTTGAAATACTATACCAATTATAGAAATAGGAGACCGAGTTGTGAAGATTGGTTGAAAAAAGAGGGGATAATATAGTGTATATAAATATGTAGCAATTGGGTTTCCACTAGTCATTTTGGGGACCGTTTATAGCTTGCTGTTCGGCGTTAGCCAATGCTCCGTGTTGAAGGGCATACTTTGACCTATAATGGTTAAGTTTTACAAATTGTGACTTGGATGTATCGGAGAGTTGTCTCATTGTCACCAAAAACCACATCTACTTATATTTATATATTGTTATCTATTGGCCATTTGATAAACAAATATATATATTGTGTTATGTTTTGTTGACTGATGTTTGTCATTTCGTCGTTTTTCGGTTTTTGGCCATGGCATTGTCAATTTGTTTTATACTGAATAGTTTGAATGTCACTTTGATATATCCTAACTCTCTCGTATACATTTGTAAACATGAAGTATATGCTTGCATTTAAAAAAAATATAGATCATTTGTTTTATGAAACATAATATATTAGATTAAGCAATTGTTAAATCAAGAACTAATGTAAAATTGTATTTTTCCGTTGATTGTTCTAATACTATTGATTGCTACTCACTTAACGTCCAGTGGCAAATATTTTATGCGTAAGGACAATACTAATCAATACACTACAGCAAGTAAGTTAATATGTAAAGTATGCGTGAATATTGAATGGCGTGGAGGGCGGGAAATTTGGCCTACGACTGAAAAATGTGGATATATTTTAAGGGGCAGCAATATTGCCTTACAACAGGCTACAAATGGACCCCCTCGGAGAGTTTTGGGCTAGTGGTCTGTATCGTATATAGGTACTCATCCTATATATACAATGCATCGGAGATACTTCCATTTCGACAAAACGTTGCTGCGTATTTGTGCATCCCGCACAACCAAACGGGTGCACCACTTTAACCATTGGGACTCCTATCGGACGGGAGAAGTACAGCGATGACCATACTTCTATATCATATGTTCAACCCTTGGGGTCAGATGGCACAGAGAATGATTCATTATTATTCATAAGGTCCATATGTAAACGCACCTGTTAAAATTATTTCCAATATCAGTTCTATTAATTCACTAATGCAAATTAATAATTCATTTACAAATCACTAAACCATACTCTAAACAATAATACAGAGTGTCATTTTGGTCTTTTGTGGATAGTTGTCTCATTGGCAATCATACCACATCTTCTTTTTTATATTGAGGAATCTAATAACACATCACTAGTAAGCATTTTATAATTATCAATTTGAAATGACTTTATTTCCATTGCTTCCAATCAACTTAACAGTTTTTCAAACTTACTTCATACCTGAAAAACATGTCCTATTATCATCCTGAACGCACTTTTTTATATAATATAATTTATCGCTATTTTGTGCATTTTTCCTATGATATTTTTTTGTGATGATTTTTCATATCATGCTACTCGTTTGAGATGGAAAATAATCGCTAGAAACCAAGGAGGTACGTGGCGTTGCTAATGAAATTGACAACGTGGTCATAGGTAAAATAGCGATAAACAGATTAATATCCTTGGTCATCTCAACTCAATTGCTTTTCTCGCTTTCGCCGTCCCGGCTCAAGCAAGAAAATCAATCTCGTTGAGATGATCAACGATAATCTATAATTACTTGCATTTTGTTTTAAAAGACAGAATAACAATTATACTATAAAGTTACTCAATATATATTCATACAAAATGACTGATAAGGTTGAATCTAAAATTTACAAAGCACTTGAAAAATGTTTGTTTCCTTCCCATGTAAACTTTCATTACATGACACAAGGAAGTAACATGAGTGTAACCTTTTTTCACAATCTCCACAATATGACTTGAAAGTTTAATCTACAATATCGGCTTTAATGTGTATACATGTAATAGAATACTTGAGGGTCTGGATGAGATTTTCAGAATAGAGAATAGTGAGCCAGTACTACAGAATATATGGGCAAATCAGTACAGAATAGAGAAAAGGACCGAAAAATAAGGAAATGGGAAAAGAGAGGTGCTAAAATATAAATAATGAAGAATAACAGGCACAAAACTAGAGGAAAATGGCTTGGAACATTACAGAATTCAGAATTAAAGACTCCTCATTCAGACCCTTAAACTTATACATTATTCGCTTCCTGTTTACTATGATACAGTCTCTTTGTCACAGTCATCATTTAAATCAATTTAAGCCATGTGTCCAAAATATTAGAGTCAAATGTATCCACAAATTCTCATAGATTGCCACATATAATAAAATGTTCACTTTATAAACCTTCATATATATATATACATGCACTTTTTTGAAAATCATACACATTGATTTCATCGTCCGACAACTCTATGAGCCTAAATCTAGAACTTGTAAAATCAATCAAGTTATAAAATATTTCTAAAAACTGTGTGTAAAAGAGAGGTATAAGTATGTTCTTGTCAGTGGGTACTAGTGGCACTAACAATACGACGGCCATAATTGGGCAACCATTTAACTGTTTAATTCGAAAAATAATTAACTTACCAATATGTGCACGTCTTTTTCTAATCCACAATTTAATTGATCTCATTTTGAAATATTTGATATATAGCAACTTTGTAAGAAATAGCTATTTATGTAATGCTATGTTGATACATGTATTTATCAATTTATAATTAGGTGAACAATGTACTACATGTATTGATCATATGTTGTATTCTTAAGTGTTACACCAAAACGTACCCTTGTGGATATATAATACAGAGATTTAACAGATCCATACATGTATGTATTTAACACAGGTAGTGTGGTAATAATTCAAAATCATGCCATAAATTTAAATGTTTTACTTTTCAGGACACCACATTGAGGACTTCTGACAGAGTAAAAAAAAAGAAGTATGGGGTAAACATGATGTCATCATTAATGTGACAACAATCAAATGACAGAAAAAAATTCCACACAGCGATCCACAACGGAGGAGAAAATCCAGGAATTTAGAAAGGGAGAGTAATTCGTAATACGAAATATGTGGTAAAATACTTTCCAACGTTTTGGACGATTTTATGAAGAAGAAAAAAAATGTTTTTCGACCAAAGAAAGGAGCGCGAGTAAGAGATAAACTAGACGTAGTATAAGGGCGTTTTTCAATAAAAACGTACTTTCTTGTCCCAGCCACTTTAAAAAAAAATGTGTTTGATCTTTGCAAGTAATTTTTTGTGCAGTCAGTACATTGAATTAGATATAACATTTTTAAGCAAAGAAACAGTTTATTTTTTAGAGGGATTGATAAGATATTGATTCCTGAATGGTCCAAAACAACCAAAATGGCATGTCCCTAGACCGCCTGTTCAACATTCATACTCTCAAATATCGTAAAAAAATGTAGAAATAAATATTAATTTTACTTAATATAAGTTCTTTATTAATTCAAAAGTATGTTTGGAGCCAACATATTTTAATAAACAGCTTTTAACATAGGATTTTTTTTTATTTTAGAAGGTGTGTCCCTAACACACGGTCCACTACGAAACGAAGTCATTAAAACTTGCTTATAAACAGTTTTATAAAATCAATGTAATTTTTTGTTTGCAAGAGATATAAACATTAGGGTCTTACAAAAGAAGTGATGCTTTTATAACGGCAATTAAATTGTTGGTAAGAAAAATTGAGCACATCAAATGGACCAGAGTGATACCGTATTTTTGTAAATGTCCACTACGAAACGGGTCAAATCTCCTTCAGTAACTGGTTTTAAAATTATGAAAAAAATATCAGTGTACAGCTTAATAACGCTTTGATGAATACAGTCAGTCTTGTTACTATTGCAATATTGGGGTTGTGAGAAAAAAATAAAACATGTGAATGCATCCCCTACGAAACGGTCCCCTACGAAATAAGTTTGGGAGAAAAACGTTTCGTAGTGGACACTACCACTACCATGCAGTCTTTTTTTACTCTTTTTTCAATTATATTCGTGCAAAGCAAATAACAAAGGTTAGTTTCATGTAATTTTTATTATGTTTTTATTAACATAGAATAGGGTTGATGTCAACTACGAAACTTTTTGTCCACTACGAAACGGTTTTGTCAACTACGAAACGCATCAAAATGTCCACTACGTAACATGAGTTGTACCTTCATATGTGAAGTACTGTCTAATCTTTATTGATAAAAAATGGTTCTCCAATTCAGAAAAAAATGAGATTTTTCTAGTATATAAAGTTAACAAACTGGAATGTCTATAGGAAACATTTAAAATTGCAAAAATATGTGTGTTTAGAAGCAGTTTCGTAGGGGACAAAAGTCCCCTACGAAACAGTACACAAATTATGAAAATAATATAATTTTAAAGAGTATTTAAGATTGCACTTTTTGTTTACAAACAGGTCTATAATAAAGGTATTCAAAATAACTCTTGAAAATAAATTTTAGACTAGTTGATTTTCCATTTTTTTAGGTCTGAAAGGAACGCTTTTATTGAAAAACGCCCATAAAAGTGTCTTGACAGCCAAAAATATCTAGCATAACAAGTCCATGGTTACAAAATTTGTCCATTGCGTTTTTATTAAATAAGAAAATGTTTGATAAAAGAAGTCATTTACATGTAAACAACAAAAATTTTAATTTGTGTGCTGTAATTTTGTTTAACAGTAGTACACTAATCTTTAAATAAAATGTATGTGCCCAGATTTATGAACAGGTCATTGATATTTCTTGGTAAACACGTCCATGTTCTTTGTTTTACTGACTAGTAAATTATTTAAATGTATAAAATTGGATTTTTAAATTCTTGTATGATTTAAAAAAAAAAAAAAACAATTGTGCATTAACAATTCATTTTATCAAAATATGGGGTTTTTTTTTGTTTTTTTTGGGTGTTTTTTTTGTATAAAACAGAGTTTTTATTTTCCTAGCAAAATTGATATCACAGACTTTTATGACTTGTTTGCTTAATGACCAGTGACAAATATTTCATACATATTCAGGACGAAAAAAAAAATTATTTGGTGACACGAATTATTCTTTTCCATTAGTTGGTGGAAATTAGCTATAAAAAATGCTTTAAATTATATACAATTATTTGAGGCAATCATTTTGGTTTATTCAAATATGCTTGAAATGAAATTTGACAGATGGTGGATTTTTATAATTTAACGTCCAGCGGCAAATATTTCACATATATTCAGAACAAACAAAACTTTGACAATAATGTAAATTCTACTGAGTCAAAACACGATTTTTTTAAAAGCAAAAACCATACTTAATCATACATGTATTGTGTATAATTATTGTATTTATATTTCACTGATGCATTCATAAAAATATTGTTAAATTGTATATTCTATAAGCTGTACTGCTTCTGAATAAAGTATTAATTTTATTATTATCATGTTACAAAATGTAACACACAATTAAATTGTTTGAATAAAAGCTGAATGTTTAAATAACAAACATGTGGTATTTAAAATTTAAAAATGGCACAGTGTCTATATAATATATTTTTAACTTATTTCCATGTTCTTGCTCAAACAAAAACAATCTTGTCGAAAAAATGTAGCTCTACCCTTTTGGTCAGGCACTTTCTATTCAAACAGTATCGTGTTATATGGAGAAAATAGTCTGAAATTAAATGATAGACAATGAATGCTCTGTGGTGTAAAATGCATATGATTTTATTATGCGATTTTCCGTTGCTAAATAGATAATCGACCAAATTCAAATCGATATTGGTTAACTTGAAATATTTTTAAACGAAAATGGGTATATCTACTGGAACAAATCATACACAACTTACCATTTAATGTTAGCCACCAAAAGTTGAATAACTCAACCCGGACCTAAAAAACAAAAATTCACCATCATGATCATACTATTCTTTCATGTCGCCATTTTATATTCACGGTTCAATTAATACTAAGTAGAACTTTAAAATCAATCTACCTGTACGAACTACACTAATAATATTTGTTTAATTATAAACATCACACGAACCGAGAACCATTTCTTTAAAGTATAGAATTTATATAGAGTATTCCTAGTGAATAGGGATTTTTAGACATGAATACACCAACGGAAGGTAAAATAGCAAACAAAATTGGAGATATCATTAGCATATAATATACCAATTTGTAATAATGCTGAGTGTGTATTGATTCTGCACCAAAAAAACAAGCAGCATTAGATTATTATAAAATAAGGAGATATGCAAATGAGACAACTATCACACAGAGTCCAAATGATGTGAATTTAGAAACTGTAAATTCACCTTACAAATTGAAGTTTAAAACTATATATGTCAGTGGTTGATCCAGAACTTTTCCTAAGGGGGGGGGGGGCTGACTGACCTAAGAGGGGGCCCGCTCCAGTCATGCTTCAATGATTCCCTATATAATCAACCAAATTTTTACCACGAAAGGGGGGCCCGGGCCCCCAGCCCCCCCCCCCCCCCTGAATCCGCCTATGTATGTTATAGTGAATTTGTATAATCCGGGATTATGTAGAATCCCTGATTTTTCAAGGATTATGTAGAATCACTAAAAACATTAGAGATTATTTAGATTCCCTGAAAATGACCAGTGATTTTATATAATCACTGATAATTATAATTATTATTCTACAAATTCCCTAATATGATTTCAGGGCCTATCAATAATTAAAAGTTTCAAAGGTGATATCTCAAACCAATTACACTAGTGGTTCGAGCAAGGATTTGTATTGTCTTACTTAAAATTTAGTTTGTAAATAAAATGTTTAATATTAAAATATTATATGTAACATTAACATTTATCAAAACAACTGTATGCATAAAAATAGTTTTAATGACAATTTCATTTTATTTCATATTCTCAACCTAAAAACAATTGCTAAAACAATACGATAAAAAGAATAATCATTATGCAATTTAATATTTTCATACTGACTTCATCAACCCGCACGTGTGGGCTCGCTTGATATTATTAATACTAATACAGTCAATATCAAAAAGGGCTTGCTTGATATTATTACTGATAAAGTCAGTATAAAAATCAAAACATCAATTATTCTATATATATTTTGCTTATCATTTAATTATATTGTGCTTATCATTTAATTATTTTGTGTATAACATTTCAATATTTTTGTCTTTCATATTAATAAATTATGCCTAACGTTTTACAATATTAAGGTTATTGTTATGATATATTAAGGTTAACTTTTAAGATATTTCAATATGTTATATATTTTAGTATCATTTCAGTTATTCTGTATAATACCTGACGTTTTTTCTAGTGATTATACATAATTCCTGAAAGTTTATGTGATTATATATAATCCATAAACTAACCAGTGATTCTACATAACCCCTGAAAAATTTAGGGATTTTACATAATCCCTGATTATACAAATTCACTGTAACATATATACATCATAATTATATTGCATTATCTGTGTCTACTTGACTTAAATGCTCTATGGCAAAAACAAATGTTTCTAGACATGAAGAAACTCTCCATTCATCTTCTATGGGGGCATGTTTTTTTTAAAATAAATTTTTTGAATAGATTGCTTGAAATTTTTTTTATTGTTAGTGATTATAAAGGATCACTTAAGTTATATTTTTTTGCCGGTCAAAAATGCTTGTCCACCCCCAAGAGATGAATGGGAGTGCCTTAGTATTATGCAGCTGGATTCTGACTCACTGCTCATGCAACTGTCGATTTTTATTTATATTGATCTCTTGAATCGTTTATTAGGTACCAGCTCGGACATAACTAAAAGAACCAAACAGTTGAGTAGAACAAACAGGACATACGATGTTTTATTGAAACAACACAATTTCTGGACTATCTACGCATCCTAATACTGGCTTTTGGTACCCTAGGCCGGTACAACGGGTAATTCAGATCAAAAGTTGTACACAATGGCAAAATCCACTGTATTGCAATGGCAATAGAAATCGACTGACAATTCCAATAACCTGCATCACGTGCACGTGGTAGCATGCACAATTTTCATGATTGTTTTGAATAGAAATCTGGAACACAGGTTTTTTTTGAAGGCTGATATTAGGGTGGATTCTGGTTTTCTAAACATTGTCGGTTACAACAGAACGGACAAACATACACATTTGTAGTCAGGAGACGTCACAAATTAGTCTTACTTTGAACTTTACCTTCTCCAATGGCTGTGTAAATAGATTCAACCATTTTTAATCCGACTTCCTGTTGATTACCTATATATAAGTTTTTGATGATAATCTACAGGTTTAAAAATCTTTTGTTCCTCGATTGTTTTGTTGTTGTTCTCTACGGTAGGTTGACTATGGGTATTTTTAAAACTAAGTTCACTTATACGTTTTCTGTGGTGAGTATAGTACGAGTCGCGGCAAAGTTTTTTTTAAAAACTTTTGACTAAGTACAGTGATATATATAAATATTTACCGGTTTTCTTATTTCCAACAAACCTGTGTAAATTAAACTTTAAGTCATTTTTTTATATAAAAAAGACCGTTAGTTTTCTCGTTTGAATTGTTTTACATTGTCATATCGGGGCCTTTTATAGCTAACTATGCGGTATGGGGCTTTTCTCATTGTTGAAGGCCGTACGGTGACCTATAGTTGTTAATGTCTGTGTCACTTTGGTCTCTTGTGGACAGTTGTCTCATTGGCAATAATACCTCATCTTCTTTTTTTATATTATGTATTTTAACACAAATCCAATTATAAATATTTTTGAATTGATGATCAAATCAAATGAAATGGATTGATAGTAGACCATAATATCAGGCTTTAGGTTCCATCCCTTTTAAAAGAGGGGATTGGGGTTCCAACCCCGGATAAAGGGGGTCCATCCATAGTTCCCCATTTTCAAGCATTGATATTAAAAAAAAAAGTAAAGTTCGAACCCCCGGAACCCCCCCCCCCCCTTTTTAAAAAAAAACTAAAATCAGCCATTATGCTTTAAGCCCTGGTCACAACGAACCCACAACACATCTATGCAGCGCCACGACAAGAAATTTGGTCCAATCGCCGGTCATCTGTGATCGTCGTACGACAGTCGCACGATATTTTAAGCATCGTGGCCCTGTCGTGTGTCGTGGGACGAAAATTGAACATGCACCTTTTTTGCTCTACGATTTTTTGTCGTGTCACTGTCTTGTGGCTGTCGTGAGAGTGTCTTACCACAATCGTGCGACTGTCGTGCGATAAACATATTGTCGTGGTTACCAACATAAACCATTTTTAAGAAAAAACAATCATACGACTGTCGCAATACATTCGTGATACAGTCGCACGATTGTCTCACGAATACCAAATTTCGTACGATGCTCGCACAACATTTATTGTCTGTCGTACGACAGATGTATGTTCGTCGTGCAACATATTTTCGTTTTATTTCAAGGGGTACAATCAAAATCACGTGATGGATATACACACACCGGAAGTTACAGTCGAACTCGCCGCTTGAAAGGTTAGTAGTTGCATTTTCTTGTTTATATCATTAAATTTTGATTAATAAGTTGGCACACCGAATGTCGGATAGTATGTAGTTTTAAAATACACGCTTGTTTTTGCTAGAAAGCGTGCAGTTATTGCAAACACTTCGACGGTGAAATTTTGGAACTGTGTCGAAGTGTTAGCATTAACTGCACGCTTTCCAGCAAGGATAATTGTGTATTTCAAAACTAGATAGTATCCTACATTCGGTGCACTACGTTATTGATTAAATTTTATTGATATAAACAAGTAAATACGACTACTTACCTTTCAAGCGGTCTGCTCGACTGTTACTTCCGGTGTGTGTATATCCATCACGTGATTTTGATTGTACCCCTTGTATTTAGAAGAATACAATTCGGCGGGAATGAATGTTTGGAAAACATACCGTCTGCCGTTGAAAGAGGATGTCTATTCCACCAGAACGATTACGTTTGGCCCTGCTGAAAATGCGCCTTGCCAGACTGGTTTAAATTCGCTGAACAATTATAATATAAACTAATACGAAAAACGTTGTTTACTTGGACCGAACTTATAATGACACTTAACTATATTGAAAGCAAATTGGAAGGATTGCGCATGCTCGGATGGGAAAGACGTGTTTATATATCAGGTCGAATCTTCAGTAAAATAATGTGAATAAGCATTTTGTTTTGAATTATCCAATGACAGGAAAGAAAGAATTAGTAAGTCATGCACAAACAAACTGTATAAACTGTTTATAGTTTGAGACTTTCAAAAGACATATAATTTGTTAAAACATAATGCACACCTGATACTCAGTCGAGTGGACCGAATGCCAACGTGACCATTGTTCTACAAGAACTATTATTTTATTAATGCCAGCAACTTATTCGATCATCTGTGTATTTAACTATGTAAAACGGATCCTTAATCCTTGATGCAGAAATCTAATACCACAAACAGTGAATTTAAAAAGCGAAGACGTCGCCCATCTTCTCAACCATCCCCCCCCCCCAAATCTACAAACCGATAAAAAGCAAAAAACGTTTGATACAGACTCTGTGGATATATCACACTCTTCATCTGATGAGCATTTATTTGAAACTAGCATTAGTAATTCCACAGCTGCACCTGTAGTAAGCATTAGTCAGGAAGACATTGTAAGAATAGCACAAACTGTGAAATAATTTCTTATTGGTGACTTACATAACCTTATTGATGAAAAACAAAAACCTGTTCTACGGGAGTTAAAAGAGTTAAAAATCAAATATGATGATCTTGACAAAAAAATGGAAAGTTTTCAGGATATTATTACTGTTCATGAAAGTTCTGAAGTCAGCAACAATTTAAAGGAAGAAATAAAATATCTTAAAAATAAATGCGATGACCTAGAGCAGCAAAGTAGGAAGTATATGGTCCGTTTTACAGGGGTTCCTTTCTCTTATGGAGAAAGGAGAAAACACTGAAAACAAAGTACTCAAAATCGCAAGCCAAATGCATGTCCAAATGTCGCAGAGTGACATAGTAATAAGTCACCGCACTGGGAAGCAACATTCTGATCGTCCGCGCCCAATCATCATACGTTTAGCCAGTCATGGAGTTAAGGAATCTCTACTGCGCTTGAGCAAATTTAACAAAAAAAAACCTCAACTTGCTAATATCTCCATTAACTAAGAATTAACAAGGCTGAGAAGTAAACTGGCGTACCAAACAATATTTAACCGAAGAGGAAGTGTTTGATCACTTGTCTTTGTTAGATGTCACTAAAGCGACGGGCCCTGATGAAATTAGCGGTAGGCTTCTTAAGTATGCTGCTCGAGAGTTAAGTAGGCCCCTGGCTCAGCTTTTCAACAAATCTATACGTGAAGCTGTGTATCCAGAAACCTGGAAATTAGCAAGCGTTATACCAGTTTTCAAAAGTGGTGATAGAGAACTGGTGTCAAACTATAGACCGATATCACGTTTGTCGATCATTGGTAAGAGTATGGAACGTTGTGTTTGAAGCACTTCTTTAACTTTTTAACAAAACATTATATAATAACAAGTGCCCAGTCAGGTTTCATGCCTGGAGATTCTACAATTAACCAACTCTTAAACATAACAGATTTATTTGGCAAAGCTCTTGACTCAGGAAAAGAGATTCGTGTTGTCTTTTTTGATATACGTCGTGCTTTCGATCGAGTCTGGCATGAAGGTCTAATTTATAAACTTAAAAATATTGGTATAAGAGGAAACCTATTAAAGTGGTTTATGAGCTATTTATCAAATCGAAAACAAAAAGTTTTTATACCCCCGCTTTAAAAAAGGGGGGGTATACTGTTTTACCTCTGTCTGTCAGTCCGTCCGTCCATCCGTCCGTCAGTCAGTCCGTCCCATGAAACTTTCGTCACATTTTTCTCAGGAACTACACATCCACCCTTTCTGTAATTTGGTATCAACATTTATATATGTCAGCCATACCGTGTGATGCGTTTTCAGATTCATCACTTGACAACTTCCTGTTTACCGAACACTTGTCTGATTTTACACATGATAGCCAAGTTGAAAATTTTCGTCACATTTTTCTCAGGAACTACAATACAAGGATTTCTGAAATTTGGTTTCAGGATTTATATAAGTCAGCCATACCGTGTGATGCGTTTTCAGATTCATCACTCGACAACTTCCTGTTTACCGAACACTTGTATGATTTTACACATGATAGCCAAGTTGAAAATTTTCGTCACATTTTTCTCAGGAACTACAATACAAGGATTTCTGAAATTTGGTTTCAGGATTTATATAAGTCAGCTATACCGTGTAATGCGTTTTCAGATTCATCACTCGACAACTTCCTGTTTACCGAACACTTGTATGATTTTACACATGATAGCCAAGTTGAAAATTTTCGTCACATTTTTCTCAGGAACTACAATACAAGGATTTCTGAAATTTGGTTTCAGGATTTATATAAGTCAGCTATACCGTGTGATGCGTTTTCAGATTCATCACTCGACTACTTCCTGTTTACCGAACACTTGTATGATTTTACACATGATAACCAAGTTAAAAATTTTCGTCACATTTTTCTCAGGAACTACAATACAAGGATTTCTGAAATTTGGTTTCAGGATTTTTATAAGTCAGCTATACCGTGTGATGCGTTTTCAGATTCATCACTCGACAACTTCCTGTTTACCGAACACTTGCATATTTTTACACTATTAATATTATCCACTTGCGGCGGGGGTATCATCAGTGAGCAGTAGCTCGCAGTTTCACTTGTTATTTCAGGTCAATCCTCGGATACTTTTGGTGTAAATGCTGGCGTCCCTCATGGATCAATATTAGGCCCCTTACTTTTTTTAGTATATATAATGACATTGTAAACGACATAGACTGTAATATAAAACTATATGCTGACGATACTTCCCTTTTCATAGTAGTTGAAGATGAATATGCAGCAGCGAGCAAACTTAAATCTGATTTAGAGACTATCAACAATTGGTCAGTCCAATGACTAGTAAATTTTAATGCAAAAAAGACTGAAGCTATGACAGTTTCCAAGAAATCAGTAAAACCCCATCATCCACCTCTTTATATGAATGATGATATGATTTCAGAAGTAGAAAGCCATAAACACCTTGGATTAATTTTTCATGAGGATGATTCATGGCATTCTCATGTCAATAAAATAATTGAAAAGATAACACCTAGATTAAATTTATTTCGTGCCTTGAAATTCAAATTGAAAAGAAAATATTTACAAACTATATATTTAAGTTTTATCCGACCTTTATTTGAATATACAGATATCATTTGGGACAACATTCCAGACTATTTAAGTGATAAACTAGAAAATATGCAACTTGAAGCGGCTAGGATAGTTACTGGTGGTACTAAGTTATCGTCCATAAATAAATTATACGACGAAACAGGATCAGAAACACAGGCGCTTGTCTCAGAATTTTTTTTTCCTATATACCTTAATATTAGAAAAAAAATTTCCTATATACCTTAATATTACCTTAATATTATAATATTAAGGTATATAGGAAATTTTTTTTCTGAGACAATTGTGCCTGAAAATTTCCTATATACCTTAATATTATATATTAAGGTATATAGGACATTTTTTTTCTGAGACAAGTGCCTGAAAATTTCCTATATACCTTAATATTATATATTAAGGTATATAGGGAAAAAAAAATTTCCGAGACAAGTGCCTGAGATCAGAAAGACGTAAAAAACAAAAAAATATAAAATTTCATGAAATGTTTCACAATAAGACCCCTGATTATTTAAGCGATATTATCCCTCAACAATTGTTTAATATTCATAATTATGACACAAGACGAACGAATGACACGCAACATATAAAGTGTAGAACTGCATTTTACCAGAAATCTTTTCTTCCCTCAGTTATTCGATCCAGGAATGCTATTCCGGACGATATCAGACTAAGTCCATCTAAGTTTATACACTTAAACGTTACCTTAATCAAAATGTAAGTAAAATACAAAATTATTATTTTTATAGAGACAAGAAAGGACAAATACTTCATGCCAGACTTCGGATGGATTGTAGTAATCCGAACGAACATTTATTTAAGAGAAATCTTGTAGAAAGTAAAAACTGTACCTGTTGTAGAATCGAGAGCAGTAAGCATTTTCTTCTCGAGTGTAATAATTACTCCCTTGTCCGAAAACGTACGATAGAAAAAATTCCCTTCCCATACAATATAGAAACACTCCTATTTGGCTGCAATAACCTCAATCAAGAGGAAAATGTACTCGTGTTTAAACAAGTGCAACAATTTACCAGGCTCAAGCTAGCAGCCACTCGCTAGCAGCCACTTCGCTAGCAGCCAGTTTTCAAATATGTCTATAAACCCAAAAGTTGCAAAAGATTTAAACGTACTTTAAATGTTTTTATCAATCATATAATCACAAAATAATCTGTTTTTATTTATGAGTGAGTAGCCGAAGACACTATTTAATGTTTTTTTTTCTTCAAATTTACATGTAATTTCCTGTTCATTAATTTAGGGACAATGGTATTCGCTTTTCATATACCAAAACAGCGTAATGCGCGCAATTTTAAATAGTGTATGAAGAATAGTAAATAGCTATGCACTTATTTAAATGCTGGCAAAATTGTTGCTACATGACATCGACTTTTCCATAAGAAATCAATTTTGTGATATTGTAAGAAATAGCTTTCCATAGTCTCGGCATCCTCTCAAGTAGTTCCTAAATAGTATCAATAGTTTTGCATTACAAGAATAGAAAATTGCACTCGTGCTTTGCTATTTTTTCTGTCAGACAAATTCGTTTTGACAAAAGATTCTACTTCTGAACAAGCGGAATGCGCTCACATTTGATTATACGAAAGGTTTATTTGTTGTACTTAATGTATGGTGTGCACAGAAATAAAATTAGCAATTTATAAAAGAAACCTACCTTTGGACCTATGGTGACATTTTCCCATCTTGGCCATTTGGCCCATTGGACCTTAGACCATTATCTATCATTTGCACCTAGTGGGTAAAAAATTATTGCCGTAGGGAATTTTTGACAGACTTTTGAAAAGTTGGGGTAGGCATGTTTGACCCTTAAGACCTAAGTTCGGACCTGTGGGGAAGACAAACTATGAGTTGTCCCACCTGGACCTTTTGGCCCTTTGGACCCTAGCCCATTACCTACCATTTCCACCTAGTGGCTAAAAAAGTATTGCCGTAGGGAATTATTTACACTCTTTTAAACATTAGGGTAAGGCATTTTTTTGAAATCTAACTTTGGACCCATGGTGAGGACAAACGATGAGTTGTCCCACCTGGACCTTTTGACCCATTGGACCTTAGACCATTACCTATCATTTGCACCTACTGGGTAAAAAAGTAATGCCGTAGGGAATTTTTGACAGACTTTTGAAAAGTTGGGATAGGCATGTTTGACCGTTAAGACCTAAGTTCGGACCTATGGTTAAGACAAACTTTGAGTTGTCCCACCTGGACCTTTTGGTCCATTGAACCCTAGACCATTACCTACCATTTCAACCTAGTGGCTAAAAAAAGTATTGCCGTAGGGAATTATTTACACTCTTTTAAAAATTAGGGTAAGGCATTTTTTTTAAATCTAACTTTGGACCCATGGGGAGGACAAACCATGAGTTGTCCCACCTGGATTTTTTGACCCATTGGACCTTAGACCATTACCTATCATTTGCACCTAGTGGGTAAACAAGTATCGCCGTAGGGAATTTTTGACAGACTTTTGAAAAGTTGGGGTAGGCATGTTTGACCCTTAAGACCTAAGTTCGGACCTATGGTGAAGACAAACTATGAGTTGTCCCACCTGGACCTTTTGGCCCATTGGACCCTAGCCCATTACCTACCATTTCCACCTAGTGGTTAAAAAAGTATTGCCGTAGGGAATTATTTACACTCCTTTAAAAATTAGGGTAAGGCATTTTTTTAAAATCTAACTTTGGACCCATGGTGAGGACAAACGATGAGTTGTCCCACCTGGACCTTTTGACCCATTGGACCTTAGACCATTACCTATCATTTGCACCTACTGGGTAAAAAAGTAATGCCGTAGGGAATTTTTGACAGACTTTTGAAAAGTTGGGGTAGGCATGTTTGACCCTTAAGACCTAAGTTCGGACCTATGGTGAAGACAAACTATGAGTTGTCCCACCTGGACCTTTTGGCCCATTGGACCCTAGCCCATTACCTACCATTTCCACCTAGTGGCTAAAAAAGTATTGCCGTAGGGAATTATTTACACTCTTTTAAAAATTAGGGTAAGGCATTTTTTTGAAATCTAACTTTGGACCCATGGTGAGGACAAACCATGAGTTGTCCTACCTGGACCGTTTGACCCATTGGACCTTAGACCATTACCTATCATTTGCACCTAGTGGGTAAACAAGTATTGCCGTAGGGAATTTTTGACAGACTTTTGAAAATTTGGGGTAGGCATGTTTGACCCTTAAGACCTAAGTTCGGACCTATGGTAAAGACAAACTATGAGTTGTCCCACCTGGACCTTTTGGCCCATTGGACCTTAGCCCATTACCTACCATTTCCACCTAGTGGCTAAACAAGTATTGCCGTAGGGAATTATTTACACTCTTTTAAAAATTAGGGTAAGGCATTTTTTTTAAATCTAACTTTGGACCCATGGGGAGGACAAACCATGAGTTGTCCCACCTGGATTTTTTGACCCATTGGACCTTAGACCATTACCTATCATTTGCACCTAGTGGGTAAACAAGTATTCCCGTAGGGAATTTTTGACAGACTTTTGAAAAGTTGGGGTAGGCATGTTTGACCCTTAAGACCTAAGTTCGGACCTATGGTGAAGACAAACTATGAGTTGTCCCACCTGGACCTTTTGGCCCATTGGACCCTAGCCCATTACCTACCATTTCCACCTAGTGGTTAAAAACGTATTGCCGTAGGGAATTATTTACACTCCTTTAAAAATTAGGGTAAGGCATTTTTTTTAAATCTAACTTTGGACCCATGGTGAGGACAAACGATGAGTTGTCCCACCTGGACCTTTTGACCCATTGGACCTTAGACCATTACCTATCATTTGCACCTACTGGGTAAAAAAGTAATGCCGTAGGGAATTTTTGACAGACTTTTGAAAAGTTGGGGTAGGCATGTTTGACCCTTAAGACCTAAGTTCGGACCTATGGTGAAGACAAACTATGAGTTGTCCCACCTGGACCTTTTGGCCCATTGGACCCTAGCCCATTACCTACCATTTCCACCTAGTGGCTAAAAAAGTATTGCCGTAGGGAATTATTTACATTATTTTAAAAATTAGGGTAAGGCATTTTTTTGAAATCTAACTTTGGACCCATGGTGAGGACAAACCATAAGTTGTCCCACCTGGACCTTTTGACCCATTTGACCTTAGACCATTACCTATCATTTGCACCTAGTGGGTAAAAAAGTATTGCCGTAGGAAATGTTTGACAGACTTTTGAAAAGTTGGGGTAGGCATGTTGGACCCTTAAGACCTAAGTTCGGACCTATGGTAAAGACAAACTATGAGTTGTCCCACCTGGACCTTTTAGCCCGTTGGACCCTAGCCCATTACCTACCATTTCCACCTAGTGGCTAAAAAATTATTGCCGTAGGGAATTATTTACACTCTTTTGAAAATTAGGGTAAGGCATTTTTTTGAAATTAACTTTGGACCCATGGTGAGGACAAACCATGAGTTGTCCCACCTGGACCTTTTGACCCATTGGACCTTCGACCATTACCTATCATTTGGACCTAGTGGGTAAAAAAGTATTGCCGTAGGGAATTTTTGACAAACTTACGAAAAGTTGGGGTAGGCATGTTTGACCCTTAAGACCTAAGTTCGGACCTATGGTGAAGACAAACTATGAGTTGTCCCACCTGGACCTATTGGCCCATTGGACCCTAGCCCATTACCAACCATTTCCTGCCAGTGGCTAAAAAATTATTGCCGTATGGAATTATTTACACTCTTTTAAAAATTAGTGTAAGGCATTTTTTTTTTAAATCTAACTTTGGACCCATGGTAAGGACAAACCATGAGTTGTCCCACCTGGACCTTTTGACCCATTGGACCTTAGACCATTACCTATCATTTGCACCTAGTGGGTAAAAAAGTATTGCCGTAGGGAATTTTTGACAGACTTTTGAAAAGTTGGGGTAGGCATGTTTGACCCTTAAGACCTAAGTTCGGACCTATGGTAAAGACAAACTATGAGTTGTCCCACCTGGACCTTTTGGCCCGTTGGACACTAGCCCATTACCTACCATTTCCACCTAGTGGCTAAAAAAGTATTGCCGTAGGGAATTATTTACACTCTTTTGAAAATTAGGGTAAGGCATTTTTTTGAAATTAACTTTGGACCCATGGTGAGGACAAACCATGAGTTGTCCCACCTGGACCTTTTGACCCATTGGACCTTCGACCATTACCTATCATTTGGACCTAGTGGGTAAACAGTAATGCCGTAGGGAATTTTTGACAGACTTTTGAAAAGTTGGGGTAGGCATGTTTGACCCTTTAGACCTAAGTTCGGACCTATGGTGAAGACAAACTATGAGTTGTCTCACCTGGACCTTTTGAACCATTGGACACTAGCCCATTATCTACCATTTCCACCTAGTGGCTAAAAAAGTATTGCCGTAGGGAATTATTTACACTCTTTTGAAAATTAGGGTAAGGCATTTTTTTGAAATTAACTTTGGACCCATGGTGAGGACAAACCATGAGTTGTCCCACCTGGACCTTTTGACCCATTGGACCTTCGACCATTACATTTCATTTGGACCTAGTGGGTAAAAAGGTATTGCCGTAGGGAATTTTTGACAGACTTACGAAAAGTTGTGGTAGGCATGTTTGACCCTTAAGACCTAAGTTCGGACCTATGGTGAAGACAAACTATGAGTTGTCCCACCTGGACCTTTTGGCCCATTGGACCCTAGCCCATTACCAACCATTTCCTGCAAGTGGCTAAAAAAATATTGCCGTATGGAATTATTTACACTCTTTTAAACATTAGGGTAAGGCATTTTTTTTTAAATCTAAGTTTGGACCCATGGTAAGGACAAACCATGAGTTGTCCCACCTGGACCTTTTGACCCATTGGACTTTCGACCATTACCTATCATTTGGACCTAGTGGGTAAACAGTAATGCCGTAGGGAATTTTTGACAGACTTTTGAAAAGTTGGGGTAGGCATGTTTGACCCTTAAGACCTAAGTTCGGACCTATTGTGAAGACAAACTATGAGTTATTCCACCTGGACCTTTTGGCCCATTGGACCCTAGCCCATTACTTACCATTTCCACCTAGTGGCTAAAAAAGTATTGCCGTAGGGAATTATTTACACTCTTTTAAACATTAGGGTAAGGCATTTTTTTGAAATCTAACTTTGGACCCATGGTAAGGACAAACGATGAGTTGTCCCATCTGGACCATTTGACCCATTGGACCTTAGACCATTACCTATCATTTGCACCTAGTGGGTAAAAAAGTATTGCCGTAGGGAATTTTTGACAGACTTTTGAAAAGTTGGGGTAGGCATGTTTGACCCTTAAGACCTAAGTTCGGACCTATGGTAAAGACAAACTATGAGTTGTCCCACCTGGACCTTTTAGCCCGTTGGACCCTAGCCCATTACCTACCATTTCAACCTAGTGGCTAAAAAAGTATTGCCGTAGGGAATTATTTACACTCTTTTAAACATTAGGGTAAGGCATTTTTTTGAAATCTAACTTTGGACCCATGGTAAGGACAAACGATGAGTTGTCCCACCTGGACCATTTGACCCATTGGACCTTAGACCATTACCTATCATTTGCACCTAGTGGGTAAAAAAGTATTGCCGTAGGGAATTTTTGACAGACTTACGAAAAGTTGTGGTAGGCATGTTTGACTCTTAAGACCTAAGTTCGGACCTATGGTGAAGACAAACTATGAGTTGTCCCACCTGGACCTTTTGGCCCATTGGACCCTAGCCTATTACCAACCATTTCCTGCCAGTGGCTAAAAAATTATTGCCGTATGGAATTATTTACACTCTTTTAAAAATTAGGGTAAGGCATTTTTTTTTTAAATCTAACTTTGGACCCATGGTAAGGACAAACCATGAGTTGTCCCACCTGGACCTTTTGACCCATTGGACCTTAGACCATTACCTATCATTTGCACCTAGTGGGTAAAAAAGTATTGCCGTAGGGAATTTTTGACAGACTTTTGAAAAGTTGGGGTAGGCATGTTTGGCCCTTAAGACCTAAGTTCGGACCTATGGTAAAGACAAACTATGAGTTGTCCCACCTGGACCTTTTGGCCCATTGGACCCTAGCCCATTACCTACCATTTCCACCTAGTGGCTAAAAAAGTATTGCCGTAGGGAATTATTTACACTCTTTTGAAAATTAGGGTAAGGCATTTTTTTGAAATTAACTTTGGACCCATGGTGAGGACAAACCATGAGTTGTCCCACCTGGACCTTTTGACCCATTGGACCTTCGACCATTACCTATCATTTGGACCTAGTGGGTAAACAGTAATGCCGTAGGGAATTTTTGACAGACTTTTGAAAAGTTGGGGTAGGCATGTTTGACCCTTAAGACCTAAGTTCGGACCTATGGTAAAGACAAACTATGAGTTGTCCCACCTGGACCTTTTAGCCCGTTGGACCCTAGCCCATTACCTACCATTTCCACCTAGTGGCTAAAAAAGTATTGCCGTAGGGAATTATTTACACTCTTTTAAACATTAGGGTAAGGCATTTTTTTGAAATCTAACTTTGGACCCATGGTAAGGACAAACGATGAGTTGTCCCACCTGGACCATTTGACCCATTGGACCTTAGACCATTACCTATCATTTGCACCTAGTGGGTAAAAAAGTATTGCCGTAGGGAATTTTTGACAGACTTACGAAAAGTTGTGGTAGGCATGTTTGACTCTTAAGACCTAAGTTCGGACCTATGGTGAAGACAAACTATGAGTTGTCCCACCTGGACCTTTTGGCCCATTGGACCCTAGCCCATTACCAACCATTTCCTGCCAGTGGCTAAAAAAATATTGCCGTATGGAATTATTTACACTCTTTTAAAAATTAGGGTAAGGCATTTTTTTTTAAATCTAACTTTGGACCCATGGTAAGGACAAACCATGAGTTGTCCCACCTGGACCTTTTGACCCATTGGACCTTAGACCATTACCTATCATTTGCACCTAGTGGGTAAAAAAGTATTGCCGTAGGGAATTTTTGACAGACTTTTGAAAAGTTGGGGTAGGCATGTTTGACCCTTAAGACCTAAGTTCGGACCTATGGTAAAGACAAACTATGAGTTGTCCCACCTGGACCTTTTGGCCCATTGGACCCTAGCCCATTACCTACAATTTCCACCTAGTGGCTAAAAAAGTATTGCCGTAGGGAATTTTTTACACTCCTTTAAAAATTGGGGTAAGGCATTTTTTTTTAACTCCAACTTTGGACCCATGGTGAGGACAAACCATGAGTTGTCCCACCTGGACCTTTTGACCCATTGGACCTTAGACCCTTACCTATCATTTGCATCTAGTGGGTAAAAAAGTATTGCCGTAGGGAATTTTTGACAGACTTTTGAAAATTTGGGGTAGGCATGTTTGACCCTTAAGACCTAAGTTCGGGTGAAGACAAACTATGAGTTGTCCAACCTGGACCTTTTGGACCATTGGAACCTAGCCCATTAGCTACCATTTCCACCTAGTGGTTTAACAAGTATTGCCGTAGGGAATTTTTTACACTCCTTTAAAAATTGGCGTAAGGCATTTTTTTTTAACTCTAACTTTGGACCCATGGTGAGGACAAACCATGAGTTGTCCCACCTGGTCTTTTGACCCATTGGACCTTAGATCCTTACCTATCATTTGCACCTAGTGGGTAAAAAAGTATTGCCGTAGGGAATTTTTGACAGACTTTTGAAAATTTGGGGTAGGCATGTTTGACCCTTAAGACCTAAGTTCGGACCTATGGTGAAGACAAACTATGAGTTGTCCCACCTGGACCTTTTGGACCATTGGACCCTAGCCCATTAGCTACCATTTCCACCTAGTGGCTAAAAAAGTATTGCCGTAGGGAATTTTTTACACTCCTTTAAAAATTGGGGTAAGGCATTTTTTTTAACTCTAACTTTGGACCAACGGTGAGGACAAACCATGAGTTGTCCCACCTGGACCTTTTGACCCATTGGACCTTAGACCCTTACCTATCATTTGCATCTAATGGGTAAAAAGTATTGCCGTAGGGAATTTTTGACAGACTTTTGAAAATTTGGGGTAGGCATGTTTGACCCTTTAGACCTAAGTTCGGACCTATGGTGAAGACAAACTATGAGTTGTCTCACCTGGACCTTTTGGACCATTGGACCCTAGCCCATTAGCTACCATTTCCACAAAGTGGCTAAAAAAGTATTGCCGTAGGGAATTTTTTACACTCCTTTAAAAATTGGGGTAAGGCATTTTTTTTTAACTCTAACTTTGGACCCATGGTGAGGACAAACCATGAGTTGTCCCACCTGGACCTTTTGGACCATTGGACCCTAGCCCATTACCTACCATTTCCACCTAGTGGCTAAAAAAAGTTTTGCCGTAGGGAATTTTTTACACTCCTTTAAAAATTTGGGTAAGGCATTTTTTTTTAACTCTAACTTTGGTGAGGACAAACCATGAGTTGTCCCACCTGGACCCTTTGACCCATTGGACCTTAGATCCTTACCTATGATTTACACCTGGGCGTTTGACCAATTTGACCTTGAATTATTACCTGCCAATGTACATTTGTGAAAGAAAAGAGAAAAAAGCCACATAATAAACACAAGGTATGTTTGATCAGAGAGATAATAAGGCTCAGGAGGTAAAAATCTTTAGTTGTCGGTACCCAGAATCTAAATCGTTCATATATTTATAGGAGCATACCGAGGAGGGGTGTCTTTGAAGGTGCTGGTAGCACCTAATATCAGACCGGCTTCGTTGTTGAATTGCTGACCACGTGCACGCCTCAAGTAAAGTCCATCAGCATAGGTGATCTTGGCGTTTGAGGGTTGAGGTAGAGATCGTTACAACTTGGATTCACTGTGCAAATAAATTCACCATAGATACCAGAATTAAAATATCTTAAAATTTCAAACGCATCCACCAAGTTTCAGGTAAAATCATGATCCCAATACCTTGTTGACGGGTACACCACCCAAAGCAATCAAGTCTCCAATACCCAAGGCAGATATAATGGTTTTAGATACCATGTAATGCCCTCATTGCCAACCCTACGAACATGCGTAGGTATCCACAAGTTACTTTTTGAAGAAGTTTGATAATCTTTTAACCTGCCGAGAGGTGAGCCACATCTTGTGTTCGCATTACAGGTTTGCATGGGACAAACAAATGGAGACTTGACAACCTTTCTTGGCAGCCCAGTGTAGTTTATTTACTTGACCTTTCAAACCATTATCGTGTTAAGTTATTATGTATTCCCTTAGAAGATGAAAATGGATAGTGAGGTGTTCGCCGCGGAGTTTGATGGGGTCATCATCCTGATCGGTGAGATAAGTGCACATGCGATTGATGGTTTTCAGGGTCACTGGTAAGTACACCAGGTTTTTTTTTTTGGGGGGGGGGGGGGGGGTTCTTCATACCAGGATCGACACCGGGAAAGAAACTACAGATGGTGGATTACTGCTTTCCATTAACATTGCTTCCATAGATAATACCGCTATTTGCCAGCTGGATGCTGATGATGTTGATGATACTAACAATGTGTTCCCCTTCTATATAGCCCTATCATAGGTGTAAATTTGCCGTTCTAATCCCAAGACGGTGTTGCGGCAATTTGTAAAGTTGAAATCTTCTTTGTAGTGCCTGGCGAGAGTTAGTGATGCTGTTAGGGTTTCCGATTTGCAGTAATAATGCTTTGGCTTTGTGTTTGTTGAGCCGCAGCTGTCGCTGGAACCTGTGTGAATGTTGGGGATGGAGTATACGTAGTAGGTCTCATGATTTACCAATGACATCTCATAATTCTTTCCAATTTTTAGTGAATTGAAGCGGGTATGAATTTGGCTATGGTTCCCGGATACTATGAACGAGAACCCCTGCTTTAGATCGGTTTTACTTACGAATTGCTGCAAAATAATGTTGTTCATTTATTTTCAGGCTTCAAACACGACGTTCATCTTGTGTCCATCAGATTCGAAGTAAAGAACTCTGTCGGAGATTCCAAGTGCAAATGTTTCGGTGTTGGCGGAAACATTGCGATCGAATTCGGCTCGTATCTGGATGTACACCGTGGATTCTTTCAGCCGCTCGGACTGATGACTTGCATTGATGATAAACACCGACTATAAGCCTGTGAAATCAGAGGTATCGGTGTTGACGCCGCCGTTACTGAGGAGGGTGACCATGTTGTAGCGTTTCTTTCTGATGTCTGCAGCCTCCTTGAACACTATGGCAACCCTATTTTATGTAATAAAAGCATTAAATACGACGGATGGGTAGCGTTTAGCGTTGACAGTAATATCTATGTTCCGCAATCGACAGTGATCGCACACGGCGGTGTCATGAGTCTTAGCCGCACTTTTGTCGGTTTGGATTGCAACGATTGTATATCTAGGCTTTTAAGTACCACTTGTGGCAGATAGGCGCCAGTTGAATTGTGTGTTTTTGGGAACGGTGATAGAATCACACTGCCTCATGCGAAATCCACAGTCGCTTTTACTTTTACTTTGTATGGTTTTGTACAGCCGCATCTTGTTTTTGTCTGATGGGGTGACGTGAAGAACGAACCAAGAGATCTGACTCAGAATATTTTTTGCCACATCGTTTACTGCGGCGGCTCAGTGCATGGCATCGGCGTCTGAATCACGCGCACTAGTGACAATGCATGCTTTAAACGTATACGATCTTGTCGTAGTCGTCTGAAAAGCCGAAAATATGTCTCAGGGGTATGGTGAATGAAAAAGCTCCTTTGTTGGCAGATTTGGGGATAATTTTACCATGACGTGCTGCGAACCCTGTGTTTTCGGTCTCAGCTTCGGTAAATGAATCCATGCACCACAGCTGGTTGAGACCTTGGGATTATGAAAAATTGTCGTGATAAATCAGAATTTCCAACATGGTAGTGGCAACGCCTGGGTTATTGATATGTTCGATTAGCTGGCCTGAGAGAAGAGATACATGATTCCATTATGAAAGAGAGACACTAGATCTGCATCAGCATATGCACTACTGTCGTTCTTTTGCAGTTGCCCCTCTACCAAAAGATAACTTTCAGCGGGATGGAGTAATAAGTCTTGGGTTTCGATATTGATTAGGATATCACCTTGATTATTCAGGTTAGCACCAGTTCGTAAACCTGATAAATCCCTGGAGAAAGTCAATCCTTCGGTGATTGTAATGATGTCAGACATAATGTATGTATTTCTAACGTTGACGAGGTAGTAGATGGTTTATACCACTTTACCAACCACATTTTTCAACACCTTTCAAGGCTATTGTGTCAAACAGTCCTGTCCTACCGTAGTCGTACTTTCGTGCGTAACCTTTTTTTATTTGCATGATTTATTTATAGGAAGCTACAATGAAGCGCCTTATATTCCTCAAAGTGATATGTCTACCCTTTTTCATAGCATCAATAATCGACACAATTTCGTTGCGCACACCATTATTTCCTGCTCGGTAAGCTGCAGCAACACAGTTCCAAGCGATCGAGAGGCTGCTTGAAGTTGGCAGGAAGAAACACGACTGGCAGCCCACTGCCAAACTTATCCCTCTGGTAGATGTGGGATACGATTTCCTTCCTTTAAACTCGTGTTCGCCTTCGCGGTTTTTAAGAGGGTGGAATTGCATTGATACATGGCACCGGAATTTTTCAGGATCTCTTCAAAGTCGTCAAGGTCGTCAGCGTCGAACGAATCTGGTTTCTTTTTCACCATGAGTTCCCAGAGGCCAAGGGTTCCTTTGTACCTCACACCATCCACGAAAATATCATCGCCGTCAAAAGTAACTGATAAACTTCGGATGAAGAAACCATCGTTTTCAGATCGCAATCCAAGGGTGTGGTCGGCGGAAGGAGTCATACTGAGCTGCAAATACTGCTGTGCTCGAGGTCCGAGGACGGTGGTTGCAGGTGGTACAATAGGTAGAGGGTCGGCAAACTCGGGCGTTGGAGAAGAAAGGGCTGGCCCAACTGGAGGTAAATCTTCAATTGTTTTGGTGATTTTTTAAACTGCTTTCCGCTGAGCCTCAACCTCAGGCTTAAACACTTTGGAAAGGTCCAATCATGTCAAGGCGGTGCTGCATGTTACAGGATTGAATGCTCCGCTTAGTTACATGCAACTCCTTTGAGAGTGCCTCCCGCTGCTTTGGGACGGGAATTAAGATGAACGTCATTTATTTATAGCGTTGGAACAAACGCCCCTAGGCGTTGGTGTGAACGGCTTCGAACGCCTTCAAGGGTTTGAAAGAACGCATTCGAACGCACATAAGCGTTGGTGTGAACGCCTTCGATTGCCTCGAACACCCCAATAGTGTTGGTTCGAATGCCAAGTCGACCCAGGTCGATCGATTATATGCGATGGTTCAAGCGTGGGTCGAATGCCCATCTTCTAAAGATTCCTGTATCTGAGACATACGTCTTTACGCGGTTTGCATCGGTGATTGCACTGATGACCGAAAAATGTTTTGGCGGGCATTTGGGTTGTTGTGGGCGTTGGTGTCTTCCATTATGTTTATAGCCAATTCGACAGACTTTCATCCATATCGGGACATAAATAATGAAACACAATCCAACCACACTTGTAACACAGTCTTCATACCTTGCCCGGGGCCGACTCAAATTTACATTTTAGGGCCATTCGTATTTCTTAGGCTGGGGATCGAACTCTAGCTCCAGTTCAATATCTGACAATGACTACTCTTGAAACTCTGAATCCTTGTACTTCGAGGGGTTATCTTTGTAACAATTTATTATTTATACTATACCTATAAAACTCATCAAATTGCATCGATATTTTCCATTTACCTTGGTGCTTTTAATATCGATGGTTACAAATACATAGATTTTTGACCAGCAATGTTTACACTGAATGCCAAACTACTGTAAATTCAGAAGTTATTGCGTTCATTTATTATTGCGATTTTGTCATTTTAAATTAAATGCGATTTTAATTATTGCGATTTTGAGAAAAGTCATGCTTAATTCAGTTAATATATTACAAAATGCGAGTTTTAATTATTGCGTTTACAACTCTGTCGCATTATTCGCAATAATAAAAACCTCGCAATAATTTCTGAATTTACAGTATTCCTTGGTGAGATTGTTGCAGTGATCTCGTCGGATATGTTCTTAGCATCATGCTAGAAGAAGCATAGGACATTGGCATTCTCCCGGATAGACTGGCGGAGCAGTTGAAGTAGTTGTCACAATTAAAAACAATCAATGTTGTGGCGATCACTCACGTAGTAGTCTTCATTTGCTAAGCATCAAGTCGTAGAACATAATGAGGTTTGGTCGAGTTTCCGGGGCTTAGTTCATCGCTCCTTTGCTCGAAGAAAAAGTTTCGATACCACTCGGGTGTCGTGGTGGTGGTAAGGCGTTGACCACATCGATCAACGAGTAGGGTGACTTTCCTTTGCACTGTTCGAGGTTTAGGATATCTTCCTTAGTGAAGCCTGTTCCCAGCGCTTGCTGCAATACCCGGTAGATGGGCTGGTGAAGCGATTTCCCGAAGACGTTCAATTGATCGTACTTGAGGCATCCATCGCACAGGATTATGTTGTTTAACAGCGTTGTCTTACCAAAGTCCGACTTCCCAATGATAAACCTTCTGATTGCGACAGGAGGTAGCGATCGCTCCTGTTGGGGGCGTTGGCACTGTAGGAAATGTCTTCGACGTTCATTTATTTGAATAAAATAGCGATGAACTTTTGCTTGCAATGTCATTGGAAGACGGACATAGTTAACCCCAGCGAGGTAATGACAAGGAATCGAACAGGCGACGGATTAAAGTTGGAAATTGTAAGGTATGCGGTGCCATGAAGTCTCAGTTTGTTGCTGCAACTGGTGCAGGGTTCATGGACAAACTACTAGTAATCAACCGATCACCCATGGAAATGCGTCTACCCGGACACAACTTTCCCGGGCCAGAGATTAAACTAAGCAAGCGCCTGCACCCAGAAAGCTTGGTCAAACCACATTAATCGAGTTTACCAGGCTGCATATCACCACGATCTCTGTTATGCCTAGCACAAGGATAAAACCGCCCGTTACCCCATCTGTGGCAAAGCTATGCTAGCCTCGCTTAACACCATTGCCAACACTTCCACACGCGAACGCATGGACCACAGCATCATCGGACCAATCATCGATTTGGTCTGAGTATTTAGAAAATAAAAGTTCGCTTGACCGATGATTTAGCTAATGAGTTGCACAAACCAGTTCGACGCACGTTTCAAAAACGCGGTGTAGTAGTGTGGTGTGGATGAGACCTAGGCGGCCGACCTTGTTGATATGAGTGTCAAAACACCTACCGCATCGAACATATCTTGTGTAGAAGAACATGGGGAGGGATGAAAGAGCTTAACGCCAAGTGGAGGGGTACCCCACGGAGTTCAACTATTGGGTCAAAGCTGCGGATGTGCAATAGACTAGTTCATATCACTGGGAAAAAAAACTGCTGTGTTATCATATAGTTGCGCAGGTCCTCTTCAGATATGAAATTCGATTCGCGCCGTCTCCTGTCCGCCGTGTGATAGGACTTCACCTTCAATTCGATGATATTGATTTTCTCTAGAACCGCCAGGCTTAGATCCACATAGTTCTTTACATATACCATCCTTTGGTCACTAGTTTTTGTGCCGCAAGGTAGACACTTTCCCACTTTTTTTCTCGATACCGAAAAGGTGTTTTTTCATGTCCTCGAGAGCTATTTCACGACCGTTTCTAGCGCAGCCTCTAGCTCATTGTTGTCGTTTATACAATCTTTCAACTGCTTGGTCACCTACCGTTTTGTCACAGCATCCGAGCTGTCCTTGGGATATCATAGGCTAGTAATGCGATTTTCGTTCATATCGAAATGATGCACGATCCACCAAACGGATATGCACTGTCTTGCATGGGATCCAAACTTATCCATTTATTTATAGAGCGAAGAGATTGCATTTTCCACGATTTTCCCATTGTCAGCATCTTCAACACGGACAGACAAAAGTGACCACACACCACATCCCCTCGCGTCTAAAGTTCATAAGTTTTGAGAAGGATCTCAGGCTACAAATAATCTGCCATCTCGTCGGGCGTTGGCAAACCTTAGAGTCAAAGTAATACTTTGTCGGTCTGCACTTTTACCAACACACGCCAAGTGCGTTAGAAGATCCTTCCAGCTGTCGTGGTTAAGGTTCCACATTTGGTGTGTCAGACCTTTGGTAGTTGTTTATCAGGCATGACCTCACCCCAACAGTATTGAATCTTCGTGGTGATTACAGCCTGTTTGAGCTGAGTGTTTAAAAGGGGTTTGTAGGGGAGAACTAAATTATGCACCAATATGCCGCTCATTTATTTACGGTTGACGATTTTGTAGTGGCCACGGGCAAGGGTGCTAATTCCGGGCTCTCTTGTGACACTCAAGTGTATATATCTTATGCCTATGAATTTTGATTGTGTATTCATAGTCCGGTAGCTCACTGTGTGTTTATCAAGGCATCTCTTGTAGTTTTCAAAGGTAATTTTTGACGATGCACTTCTTCCCCCACTAAGCCCTCTTCGCTTCGCGCTTGCCAACCTTGAGCGCGTATATCTTGGACCGCAATCCAAGACTCAGTCATGGGGACTCCGGCTCATTCATTATTGAACATTCCAAGAATTTTCCTGTTCAGACCTCATTTGATACCGGTAGTGTGGTCACTTGAATAGTTGAATGTGCCGAACTTCTGCCGCCAGTGTTCGTTAATGTCTTTGTAGACATCTGGAGGTTCGACATTGTAAACGATACTGTCGGTGTAACAGATGGTTGTCTTGTCGCGGTAGGTTGGCTTTAGGTACTTGTTAACATAGTCCGCCAATAAGGTCTTAGATATGTCTAGGTAAATTGGCTTGTCAAATTTCTATTTGGTCTTACGCACGTGCATGGCTGCAAGATACTCACTGAAGTTATTTCGGCGATCAAAATTGAGCTTGGTGACGAGCGTCATCATTTGTTTCTCGTTGGTAACCATTCGGACGTCAACGTTAACCCTCTTGCGGATATTTTCTATTGTCTTTCCGACACCACATTGTTCATGAGCTTGAAAAAGTATTTTTTAAAGTTAGTGGTGGCAGCGGCTCTGAGTGCGGTGGTTAGATCTATATAAATCTTCAGCCATATGATCTGGTTTAAACTTATAACCGTGTGGTTTTCTTATCTTGAGTCTGAGCGCAAGTACTGTTTTAGGTTGACGTAGTATACAACATACCTCAGTTTGTCTCCGAGGTTTCTTTACTTTGTTCAGCTGTACAGTTTCCAGGGCAAGCAAGTAGCCATTGTGGTAGTCATGAAGTTCCTTGAGATATTCGAAGTCTACCTCCAATATAAATCATTAGTCGTCTTCACTGCAAGGGTCTCAAAGGTTGGTTACGTCGGTGTTAATCCATTCAAAGCCACCGATCGGTGGATAGCTACTCATATCCCATCCATACAGGTTATCAGCATCCGCATACATCAAGTAGTTGGTGGGCTTGTCGGCATTGAATCCTTCGACATAAGGGTTGTTGACTTTGGCAAAGCGCTGCGCTAGACTGTTATCCCACCTCTAATCCCTTTTGCATCTCTGAAGTTCTCAAACACATCGCACAGCAAGAGTACATCCGTTTTCAGATACAAGTCATGATACTCTCTCATGCTGGCGATATCCATCTCTTTTCACACACTTGCTGCGCGTATTAGTTCATAGTCTGCATGGCTTACTCCCTCACTGGTGATGGTATTGTATAATGCTTCGCTGGGTGGCAACTCGGTCTCATGGAGTTTTTCAAACCCATCCACATAGTCATAAGGGTACACACCCTTTCGCAAGAGTAACCCTTCATCAAGAGACTTTCCCGGCGCGTCAGCAGGTTTATCATTACCTTCATCCATGACTTCCTTGACTCTCTGTGAGCACCCGGCGTGCTCATTGTCCTTGTTGATCGTGCTGCCATTGACCTCCAGCGATCCAAATTGTCTTGTCAGCGAATCGAACGCTGACATCAATGCTTTTTCGTCTTGCTCGGTTTACTCAAGTTGCTTGAACCCATCCATATAATCAACAGGGTACACACTCTGTCGCAAGAGTAAACTTTCGTCCATGGCCAGCACTTCAACTGGTATATCATAGCCTTCATCCATGTCTATGTAAAGCACGATACCGTCAATTAAAAGTGATTCAACTTCAATGTCCTGTTCTGTCAAGTAATCAAACGCCACCATAAGTACCTTGTTCTTCAAACTACAAATTACATAGTTCACCGTACTTCCATCGATGTTGTAGTCGGTGCCCCTACATTGCTTTGAATTTTTCGCCTGCTCATAAAGGTACGGCTGCAATTTAACAATAGAGTCTGTGATATTATATCTCAGTCCTGATACCATTTCGGATCCTTCAGTGTAACCTTGGCCTGCCTCCCACTCAGTCCCACTAATGATGGCCAAAAGATGGCCCAGACATTTCCCGTGTATACAATCTTATCTGTCATGTACTCGCCGTAATGCAGGCGTCGAGCCCCGCGCAGTTGATACCATTGTCGTGACAGTACCAGGAAAGCTATGTAGGTTGGGCACTCCTGCGCAAGGTAGCCCTGTATGAGTGTCAGATGTGCGTTCTTGTCCAGCTTCTTCCCTTTTATAAGCCTGCTTCCCAGCTCAAAATATTCGCGGTGTGACACAATGTATTCTAGCTTACGCCTGTCTATGACCCGCGGGTATCACCCGGTACAATTCGGGATCAAACGCTCCTCTACCAAATACATTCTTGAAGGCTGCTCAAACTCTGGTGAAGGGGTTTCATTTCCCCGTCTTTCATCTTGTACTCGCTCATCTGGAATGTCTTCCTAAACAAGATTTACTTTTCCTCCGAATTGGGAATGCATGTGAGCTGCCCCGGTGTCGACCCCAGGTTCTTAGTGTACAGATGACTATCATACCCGACCAGATTGTGAAAGATATAGGTATAAACTTTGACATTTTGTACTTCAGGTAACACTGGTTATGTGTTGCGCCCCTGTATTTTCGGTAAAGTGCTTGTGCTTTTGGTAGGCTTTCGTATGTGGTTTATCAATCCTGGTTTCAACCTTCTCGGTAAAACACTAAAATTTCGCGAACACCACGAAAGGGACTCCTATCGAGTGAGTGTTGTCAAAGGTCTGGTAGGTCCCTTCTTTAATAAGCTTGGGCAGCTCGATCTTAACCGCCTTGTGGTTGACGCAACACTCTTTGTGGGTCTTTAATGTGAACTGGTTTACGAACCTGTAGCACAGGCGGGTCTCACAATTGTGGTCCGAAGTCTGGCTCAACACCAGCCAAGACTTTTTTATCAGCACCAAGTTGATGTTTCTCTCCCGCTGTTCGCTAACGTCTAATATGCGCAGCGTGTATACTTCATTGTCGTTAATTTATAATACATTGACTGTCAGGGTTGAATTGACCTTCTCGAACTTACCAATACCCTTAAGGCTGACCGACAACTACATCTTTTTTCAGATTGAGCTCTTCCTGCCACGGTGGTACTGTGTTATCATGTCTGTATGTTTTGGGTATACCTCGTCATGGTGCAAGGCCGAAAGTATGGCCCACTTAAAACAATCCTCATCAGTTTTTTCATATTGTTTACAGCCTTCTTTCAAAGTACTGTGACCCTCCCAGCAGCCGGCGTTTGTTAATATTGACTTGAAGTTTTACAAATGCTTTCAATGTTCAGCCACATTTTTCAGAGGTTCACTGGGCAATCTTTACTCCGATCTTTTTGTCCATCTAATCAAGGGTTTCAGCTAAGATCGTGGCCTCGGTGAAAATCTCGAGTGAAACTATCCCTTGTTCTCATCATCTGCATAACCTGATCGATTAATATTCACAAAGGTACAGTGTAGCACCACATTGATTTTTGCTCCTTTCAATGTCCAAATTGTTATAAATTCCTCCAGTGACATCTGAGAGACGTCAAGGAATGTCTGCATATCCATAGCAATAATGGGGGTCATCTTCCTGGTAGTAAATGCCTCTTTCAAGGCTTTCGGTGGCGGATGCACTATCGACAGCCTTCTAATACCTTTCAACCCAAGTTTTTTTGCCTGGGTGATAATCGTCTTCCTCGTCTGGGGTTTCGGACGCACTGATATTTAAGGTTGGTTTCTTCTGTTACAATCAACTCAACCAACTGATCTTTCCCAAATCGGGAGTACCATCAAAGGTGGTTCATTTTGGTAATACCTCTCAGGGATTTGACATTTTCAACAACTTACTTCATGTCCGCTAATGGATCCATGTCTTCATTCCAACAATCAAAAGGATGAATTTGGTTTACCCAAACCACCATCCCCAATTCAATTTATTAGACACATTTTTTTCCGTTCTAAAAATCATATCTTGACACTGTCAATCCTACCGTCCGTGAAAGTCTTGGTAATCAATCTAATTAAAATTAAATCTCTCACTCGCTCATTTTTTAATGCTTGGACGCTCCCACACAGCGACCAAGCAATAAAAAATGAGCGAGTGAGAGATTTAATTTTAATTAGATTGTCTTCGTAATCATATCCAGTGCGCCTGGATTTTTTCATACCATAGCTTTCAATGTGCAAAGTTCCATTGGCCTACCCCTAATCTTTTAAAAGCTGTCAAAATTCCCTACAGCGATACTTTTTTTACTCACTAGGTGCAAATGATAGGTAAGGGTCTAAGGTCCAATGGGTCAAAAGGTCCAGGTGGGACAACTCATGGTTTGTCCTCACCATGGGTCCAAAGTTAGATTTAAAAAAAATGCCTTACCCCAATTTTTAAAGGAGTGTAAAAAATTCCCTACGGCAATACTTTTTTACCCACTAGGTGCAAATGATAGGTAAGGGTCTAAGGTCCAATGGGTCAAAAGGTCCAGGTGGGACAACTCATGGTTTGTCCTCACCATGGGTCCAAAGTTAGATTTAAAAAAAAATGCCTTACCCCAATTTTTAAAGGAGTGTAAAAAATTCCCTACGGCAATACTTTTTTAGCCACTAGGTGGAAATGGTAGCTAATGGGCTAGGGTCCAATGGTCCAAAAGGTCCAGGTGGGACAACTCATAGTTTGTCTTCACCAAAGGTCCGAACTTAGGTCTTAAGGGTCAAACATGCCTACCCCAAATTTTCAAAAGTCTGTCAAAAATTCCCTACGGCAATACTTTTTTACCCACTAGGTGCAAATGATAGGTAAGGGTCTAAGGTCCAATGGGTCAAAAGGTCCAGGTGGGACAACTCATGGTTTGTCCTCACCATGGGTCCAAAGTTAGATTTAAAAAAAATGCCTTACCCCAATTTTTAAAGGAGTGTAAAAAATTCCCTACGGCAATACTTTTTTAGCCACTAGGTGGAAATGGTAGCTAATGGGCTAGGGTCCAATGGTCCAAAAGGTCCAGGTGGGACAACTCATAGTTTGTCTTCACCATAGGTCCGAACTTAGGTCTTAAGGGTCAAACATGCCTACCCCAAATTTTCAAAAGTCTGTCAAAAATTCCCTACGGCAATACTTTTTTACCCACTAGGTGCAAATGATAGGTAAGGGTCTAAGGTCCAATGGGTCAAAAGGTCCAGGTGGGACAACTCATGGTTTGTCCTCACCATGGGTCCAAAGTTAGATTTAAAAAAAATGCCTTACCCCAATTTTTAAAGGAGTGTAAAAAATTCCCTACGGCAATACTTTTTTAGCCACTAGGTGGAAATGGTAGCTAATGGGCTAGGGTCCAATGGTCCAAAAGGTCCAGGTGGGACAACTCATAGTTTGTCTTCACCATAGGTCCGAACTTAGGTCTTAAGGGTCAAACATGCCTACCCCAAATTTTCAAAAGTCTGTCAAAAATTCCCTACGGCAATACTTTTTTACCCACTAGGTGCAAATGATAGGTAAGGGTCTAAGGTCCAATGGGTCAAAAGGTCCAGGTGGGACAACTCATGGTTTGTCCTCACCATGGGTCCAAAGTTAGATTTAAAAAAAATGCCTTACCCCAATTTTTAAAGGAGTGTAAAAAATTCCCTACGGCAATACTTTTTTAGCCACTAGGTGGAAATGGTAGCTAATGGGCTAGGGTCCAATGGTCCAAAAGGTCCAGGTGGGACAACTCATAGTTTGTCTTCACCATAGGTCCGAACTTAGGTCTTAAGGGTCAAACATGCCTACCCCAAATTTTCAAAAGTCTGTCAAAAATTCCCTACGGCAATACTTTTTTACCCACTAGGTGCAAATGATAGGTAAGGGTCTAAGGTCCAATGGGTCAAAAGGTCCAGGTGGGACAACTCATGGTTTGTCCTCACCATGGGTCCAAAGTTAGATTTAAAAAAAAATGCCTTACCCCAATTTTTAAAGGAGTGTAAAAAATTCCCTACGGCAATACTTTTTTAGCCACTAGGTGGAAATGGTAGCTAATGGGCTAGGGTCCAATGGTCCAAAAGGTCCAGGTGGGACAACTCATAGTTTGTCTTCACCAAAGGTCCGAACTTAGGTCTTAAGGGTCAAACATGCCTACCCCAAATTTTCAAAAGTCTGTCAAAAATTCCCTACGGCAATACTTTTTTACCCACTAGGTGCAAATGATAGGTAAGGGTCTAAGGTCCAATGGGTCAAAAGGTCCAGGTGGGACAACTCATGGTTTGTCCTCACCATGGGTCCAAAGTTAGATTTAAAAAAAATGCCTTACCCCAATTTTTAAAGGAGTGTAAAAAATTCCCTACGGCAATACTTTTTTAGCCACTAGGTGGAAATGGTAGCTAATGGGCTAGGGTCCAATGGTCCAAAAGGTCCAGGTGGGACAACTCATAGTTTGTCTTCACCATAGGTCCGAACTTAGGTCTTAAGGGTCAAACATGCCTACCCCAAATTTTCAAAAGTCTGTCAAAAATTCCCTACGGCAATACTTTTTTACCCACTAGGTGCAAATGATAGGTAAGGGTCTAAGGTCCAATGGGTCAAAAGGTCCAGGTGGGACAACTCATGGTTTGTCCTCACCATGGGTCCAAAGTTAGATTTAAAAAAAAATGCCTTACCCCAATTTTTAAAGGAGTGTAAAAAATTCCCTACGGCAATACTTTTTTAGCCACTAGGTGGAAATGGTAGCTAATGGGCTAGGGTCCAATGGTCCAAAAGGTCCAGGTGGGACAACTCATAGTTTGTCTTCACCAAAGGTCCGAACTTAGGTCTTAAGGGTCAAACATGCCTACCCCAAATTTTCAAAAGTCTGTCAAAAATTCCCTACGGCAATACTTTTTTACCCACTAGGTGCAAATGATAGGTAAGGGTCTAAGGTCCAATGGGTCAAAAGGTCCAGGTGGGACAACTCATGGTTTGTCCTCACCATGGGTCCAAAGTTAGATTTAAAAAAAATGCCTTACCCCAATTTTTAAAGGAGTGTAAAAAATTCCCTACGGCAATACTTTTTTAGCCACTAGGTGGAAATGGTAGCTAATGGGCTAGGGTCCAATGGTCCAAAAGGTCCAGGTGGGACAACTCATAGTTTGTCTTCACCATAGGTCCGAACTTAGGTCTTAAGGGTCAAACATGCCTACCCCAAATTTTCAAAAGTCTGTCAAAAATTCCCTACGGCAATACTTTTTTACCCACTAGGTGCAAATGATAGGTAAGGGTCTAAGGTCCAATGGGTCAAAAGGTCCAGGTGGGACAACTCATGGTTTGTCCTCACCATGGGTCCAAAGTTAGATTTAAAAAAAATGCCTTACCCCAATTTTTAAAGGAGTGTAAAAAATTCCCTACGGCAATACTTTTTTAGCCACTAGGTGGAAATGGTAGCTAATGGGCTAGGGTCCAATGGTCCAAAAGGTCCAGGTGGGACAACTCATAGTTTGTCTTCACCATAGGTCCGAACTTAGGTCTTAAGGGTCAAACATGCCTACCCCAAATTTTCAAAAGTCTGTCAAAAATTCCCTACGGCAATACTTTTTTACCCACTAGGTGCAAATGATAGGTAAGGGTCTAAGGTCCAATGGGTCAAAAGGTCCAGGTGGGACAACTCATGGTTTGTCCTCACCATGGGTCCAAAGTTAGATTTAAAAAAAATGCCTTACCCCAATTTTTAAAGGAGTGTAAAAAATTCCCTACGGCAATACTTTTTTAGCCACTAGGTGGAAATGGTAGCTAATGGGCTAGGGTCCAATGGTCCAAAAGGTCCAGGTGGGACAACTCATAGTTTGTCTTCACCATAGGTCCGAACTTAGGTCTTAAGGGTCAAACATGCCTACCCCAAATTTTCAAAAGTCTGTCAAAAATTCCCTACGGCAATACTTTTTTACCCACTAGGTGCAAATGATAGGTAAGGGTCTAAGGTCCAATGGGTCAAAAGGTCCAGGTGGGACAACTCATGGTTTGTCCTCACCATGGGTCCAAAGTTAGATTTAAAAAAAATGCCTTACCCCAATTTTTAAAGGAGTGTAAAAAATTCCCTACGGCAATACTTTTTTAGCCACTAGGTGGAAATGGTAGCTAATGGGCTAGGGTCCAATGGTCCAAAAGGTCCAGGTGGGACAACTCATAGTTTGTCTTCACCATAGGTCCGAACTTAGGTCTTAAGGGTCAAACATGCCTACCCCAAATTTTCAAAAGTCTGTCAAAAATTCCCTACGGCAATACTTTTTTACCCACTAGGTGCAAATGATAGGTAAGGGTCTAAGGTCCAATGGGTCAAAAGGTCCAGGTGGGACAACTCATGGTTTGTCCTCACCATGGGTCCAAAGTTAGATTTAAAAAAAAATGCCTTACCCCAATTTTTAAAGGAGTGTAAAAAATTCCCTACGGCAATACTTTTTTAGCCACTAGGTGGAAATGGTAGCTAATGGGCTAGGGTCCAATGGTCCAAAAGGTCCAGGTGGGACAACTCATAGTTTGTCTTCACCATAGGTCCGAACTTAGGTCTTAAGGGTCAAACATGCCTACCCCAAATTTTCAAAAGTCTGTCAAAAATTCCCTACGGCAATACTTTTTTACCCACTAGGTGCAAATGATAGGTAAGGGTCTAAGGTCCAATGGGTCAAAAGGTCCAGGTGGGACAACTCATGGTTTGTCCTCACCATGGGTCCAAAGTTAGATTTAAAAAAAATGCCTTACCCCAATTTTTAAAGGAGTGTAAAAAATTCCCTACGGCAATACTTTTTTAGCCACTAGGTGGAAATGGTAGCTAATGGGCTAGGGTCCAATGGTCCAAAAGGTCCAGGTGGGACAACTCATAGTTTGTCTTCACCATAGGTCCGAACTTAGGTCTTAAGGGTCAAACATGCCTACCCCAAATTTTCAAAAGTCTGTCAAAAATTCCCTACGGCAATACTTTTTTACCCACTAGGTGCAAATGATAGGTAAGGGTCTAAGGTCCAATGGGTCAAAAGGTCCAGGTGGGACAACTCATGGTTTGTCCTCACCATGGGTCCAAAGTTAGATTTAAAAAAAATGCCTTACCCCAATTTTTAAAGGAGTGTAAAAAATTCCCTACGGCAATACTTTTTTAGCCACTAGGTGGAAATGGTAGCTAATGGGCTAGGGTCCAATGGTCCAAAAGGTCCAGGTGGGACAACTCATAGTTTGTCTTCACCATAGGTCCGAACTTAGGTCTTAAGGGTCAAACATGCCTACCCCAAATTTTCAAAAGTCTGTCAAAAATTCCCTACGGCAATACTTTTTTACCCACTAGGTGCAAATGATAGGTAAGGGTCTAAGGTCCAATGGGTCAAAAGGTCCAGGTGGGACAACTCATGGTTTGTCCTCACCATGGGTCCAAAGTTAGATTTAAAAAAAATGCCTTACCCCAATTTTTAAAGGAGTGTAAAAAATTCCCTACGGCAATACTTTTTTAGCCACTAGGTGGAAATGGTAGCTAATGGGCTAGGGTCCAATGGTCCAAAAGGTCCAGGTGGGACAACTCATAGTTTGTCTTCACCATAGGTCCGAACTTAGGTCTTAAGGGTCAAACATGCCTACCCCAAATTTTCAAAAGTCTGTCAAAAATTCCCTACGGCAATACTTTTTTACCCACTAGGTGCAAATGATAGGTAAGGGTCTAAGGTCCAATGGGTCAAAAGGTCCAGGTGGGACAACTCATGGTTTGTCCTCACCATGGGTCCAAAGTTAGATTTAAAAAAAATGCCTTACCCCAATTTTTAAAGGAGTGTAAAAAATTCCCTACGGCAATACTTTTTTAGCCACTAGGTGGAAATGGTAGCTAATGGGCTAGGGTCCAATGGTCCAAAAGGTCCAGGTGGGACAACTCATAGTTTGTCTTCACCAAAGGTCCGAACTTAGGTCTTAAGGGTCAAACATGCCTACCCCAAATTTTCAAAAGTCTGTCAAAAATTCCCTACGGCAATACTTTTTTACCCACTAGGTGCAAATGATAGGTAAGGGTCTAAGGTCCAATGGGTCAAAAGGTCCAGGTGGGACAACTCATGGTTTGTCCTCACCATGGGTCCAAAGTTAGATTTAAAAAAAATGCCTTACCCCAATTTTTAAAGGAGTGTAAAAAATTCCCTACGGCAATACTTTTTTAGCCACTAGGTGGAAATGGTAGCTAATGGGCTAGGGTCCAATGGTCCAAAAGGTCCAGGTGGGACAACTCATAGTTTGTCTTCACCATAGGTCCGAACTTAGGTCTTAAGGGTCAAACATGCCTACCCCAAATTTTCAAAAGTCTGTCAAAAATTCCCTACGGCAATACTTTTTTACCCACTAGGTGCAAATGATAGGTAAGGGTCTAAGGTCCAATGGGTCAAAAGGTCCAGGTGGGACAACTCATGGTTTGTCCTCACCATGGGTCCAAAGTTAGATTTAAAAAAAATGCCTTACCCCAATTTTTAAAGGAGTGTAAAAAATTCCCTACGGCAATACTTTTTTAGCCACTAGGTGGAAATGGTAGCTAATGGGCTAGGGTCCAATGGTCCAAAAGGTCCAGGTGGGACAACTCATAGTTTGTCTTCACCATAGGTCCGAACTTAGGTCTTAAGGGTCAAACATGCCTACCCCAAATTTTCAAAAGTCTGTCAAAAATTCCCTACGGCAATACTTTTTTACCCACTAGGTGCAAATGATAGGTAAGGGTCTAAGGTCCAATGGGTCAAAAGGTCCAGGTGGGACAACTCATGGTTTGTCCTCACCATGGGTCCAAAGTTAGATTTAAAAAAAATGCCTTACCCCAATTTTTAAAGGAGTGTAAAAAATTCCCTACGGCAATACTTTTTTAGCCACTAGGTGGAAATGGTAGCTAATGGGCTAGGGTCCAATGGTCCAAAAGGTCCAGGTGGGACAACTCATAGTTTGTCTTCACCATAGGTCCGAACTTAGGTCTTAAGGGTCAAACATGCCTACCCCAAATTTTCAAAAGTCTGTCAAAAATTCCCTACGGCAATACTTTTTTACCCACTAGGTGCAAATGATAGGTAAGGGTCTAAGGTCCAATGGGTCAAAAGGTCCAGGTGGGACAACTCATGGTTTGTCCTCACCATGGGTCCAAAGTTAGATTTAAAAAAAAATGCCTTACCCCAATTTTTAAAGGAGTGTAAAAAATTCCCTACGGCAATACTTTTTTAGCCACTAGGTGGAAATGGTAGCTAATGGGCTAGGGTCCAATGGTCCAAAAGGTCCAGGTGGGACAACTCATAGTTTGTCTTCACCAAAGGTCCGAACTTAGGTCTTAAGGGTCAAACATGCCTACCCCAAATTTTCAAAAGTCTGTCAAAAATTCCCTACGGCAATACTTTTTTACCCACTAGGTGCAAATGATAGGTAAGGGTCTAAGGTCCAATGGGTCAAAAGGTCCAGGTGGGACAACTCATGGTTTGTCCTCACCATGGGTCCAAAGTTAGATTTAAAAAAAATGCCTTACCCCAATTTTTAAAGGAGTGTAAAAAATTCCCTACGGCAATACTTTTTTAGCCACTAGGTGGAAATGGTAGCTAATGGGCTAGGGTCCAATGGTCCAAAAGGTCCAGGTGGGACAACTCATAGTTTGTCTTCACCATAGGTCCGAACTTAGGTCTTAAGGGTCAAACATGCCTACCCCAAATTTTCAAAAGTCTGTCAAAAATTCCCTACGGCAATACTTTTTTACCCACTAGGTGCAAATGATAGGTAAGGGTCTAAGGTCCAATGGGTCAAAAGGTCCAGGTGGGACAACTCATGGTTTGTCCTCACCATGGGTCCAAAGTTAGATTTAAAAAAAAATGCCTTACCCCAATTTTTAAAGGAGTGTAAAAAATTCCCTACGGCAATACTTTTTTAGCCACTAGGTGGAAATGGTAGCTAATGGGCTAGGGTCCAATGGTCCAAAAGGTCCAGGTGGGACAACTCATAGTTTGTCTTCACCAAAGGTCCGAACTTAGGTCTTAAGGGTCAAACATGCCTACCCCAAATTTTCAAAAGTCTGTCAAAAATTCCCTACGGCAATACTTTTTTACCCACTAGGTGCAAATGATAGGTAAGGGTCTAAGGTCCAATGGGTCAAAAGGTCCAGGTGGGACAACTCATGGTTTGTCCTCACCATGGGTCCAAAGTTAGATTTAAAAAAAATGCCTTACCCCAATTTTTAAAGGAGTGTAAAAAATTCCCTACGGCAATACTTTTTTAGCCACTAGGTGGAAATGGTAGCTAATGGGCTAGGGTCCAATGGTCCAAAAGGTCCAGGTGGGACAACTCATAGTTTGTCTTCACCATAGGTCCGAACTTAGGTCTTAAGGGTCAAACATGCCTACCCCAAATTTTCAAAAGTCTGTCAAAAATTCCCTACGGCAATACTTTTTTACCCACTAGGTGCAAATGATAGGTAAGGGTCTAAGGTCCAATGGGTCAAAAGGTCCAGGTGGGACAACTCATGGTTTGTCCTCACCATGGGTCCAAAGTTAGATTTAAAAAAAATGCCTTACCCCAATTTTTAAAGGAGTGTAAAAAATTCCCTACGGCAATACTTTTTTAGCCACTAGGTGGAAATGGTAGCTAATGGGCTAGGGTCCAATGGTCCAAAAGGTCCAGGTGGGACAACTCATAGTTTGTCTTCACCATAGGTCCGAACTTAGGTCTTAAGGGTCAAACATGCCTACCCCAAATTTTCAAAAGTCTGTCAAAAATTCCCTACGGCAATACTTTTTTACCCACTAGGTGCAAATGATAGGTAAGGGTCTAAGGTCCAATGGGTCAAAAGGTCCAGGTGGGACAACTCATGGTTTGTCCTCACCATGGGTCCAAAGTTAGATTTAAAAAAAATGCCTTACCCCAATTTTTAAAGGAGTGTAAAAAATTCCCTACGGCAATACTTTTTTAGCCACTAGGTGGAAATGGTAGCTAATGGGCTAGGGTCCAATGGTCCAAAAGGTCCAGGTGGGACAACTCATAGTTTGTCTTCACCATAGGTCCGAACTTAGGTCTTAAGGGTCAAACATGCCTACCCCAAATTTTCAAAAGTCTGTCAAAAATTCCCTACGGCAATACTTTTTTACCCACTAGGTGCAAATGATAGGTAAGGGTCTAAGGTCCAATGGGTCAAAAGGTCCAGGTGGGACAACTCATGGTTTGTCCTCACCATGGGTCCAAAGTTAGATTTAAAAAAAAATGCCTTACCCCAATTTTTAAAGGAGTGTAAAAAATTCCCTACGGCAATACTTTTTTAGCCACTAGGTGGAAATGGTAGCTAATGGGCTAGGGTCCAATGGTCCAAAAGGTCCAGGTGGGACAACTCATAGTTTGTCTTCACCAAAGGTCCGAACTTAGGTCTTAAGGGTCAAACATGCCTACCCCAAATTTTCAAAAGTCTGTCAAAAATTCCCTACGGCAATACTTTTTTACCCACTAGGTGCAAATGATAGGTAAGGGTCTAAGGTCCAATGGGTCAAAAGGTCCAGGTGGGACAACTCATGGTTTGTCCTCACCATGGGTCCAAAGTTAGATTTAAAAAAAATGCCTTACCCCAATTTTTAAAGGAGTGTAAAAAATTCCCTACGGCAATACTTTTTTAGCCACTAGGTGGAAATGGTAGCTAATGGGCTAGGGTCCAATGGTCCAAAAGGTCCAGGTGGGACAACTCATAGTTTGTCTTCACCATAGGTCCGAACTTAGGTCTTAAGGGTCAAACATGCCTACCCCAAATTTTCAAAAGTCTGTCAAAAATTCCCTACGGCAATACTTTTTTACCCACTAGGTGCAAATGATAGGTAAGGGTCTAAGGTCCAATGGGTCAAAAGGTCCAGGTGGGACAACTCATGGTTTGTCCTCACCATGGGTCCAAAGTTAGATTTAAAAAAAAATGCCTTACCCCAATTTTTAAAGGAGTGTAAAAAATTCCCTACGGCAATACTTTTTTAGCCACTAGGTGGAAATGGTAGCTAATGGGCTAGGGTCCAATGGTCCAAAAGGTCCAGGTGGGACAACTCATAGTTTGTCTTCACCAAAGGTCCGAACTTAGGTCTTAAGGGTCAAACATGCCTACCCCAAATTTTCAAAAGTCTGTCAAAAATTCCCTACGGCAATACTTTTTTACCCACTAGGTGCAAATGATAGGTAAGGGTCTAAGGTCCAATGGGTCAAAAGGTCCAGGTGGGACAACTCATGGTTTGTCCTCACCATGGGTCCAAAGTTAGATTTAAAAAAAATGCCTTACCCCAATTTTTAAAGGAGTGTAAAAAATTCCCTACGGCAATACTTTTTTAGCCACTAGGTGGAAATGGTAGCTAATGGGCTAGGGTCCAATGGTCCAAAAGGTCCAGGTGGGACAACTCATAGTTTGTCTTCACCATAGGTCCGAACTTAGGTCTTAAGGGTCAAACATGCCTACCCCAAATTTTCAAAAGTCTGTCAAAAATTCCCTACGGCAATACTTTTTTACCCACTAGGTGCAAATGATAGGTAAGGGTCTAAGGTCCAATGGGTCAAAAGGTCCAGGTGGGACAACTCATGGTTTGTCCTCACCATGGGTCCAAAGTTAGATTTAAAAAAAATGCCTTACCCCAATTTTTAAAGGAGTGTAAAAAATTCCCTACGGCAATACTTTTTTAGCCACTAGGTGGAAATGGTAGCTAATGGGCTAGGGTCCAATGGTCCAAAAGGTCCAGGTGGGACAACTCATAGTTTGTCTTCACCATAGGTCCGAACTTAGGTCTTAAGGGTCAAACATGCCTACCCCAAATTTTCAAAAGTCTGTCAAAAATTCCCTACGGCAATACTTTTTTACCCACTAGGTGCAAATGATAGGTAAGGGTCTAAGGTCCAATGGGTCAAAAGGTCCAGGTGGGACAACTCATGGTTTGTCCTCACCATGGGTCCAAAGTTAGATTTAAAAAAAATGCCTTACCCCAATTTTTAAAGGAGTGTAAAAAATTCCCTACGGCAATACTTTTTTAGCCACTAGGTGGAAATGGTAGCTAATGGGCTAGGGTCCAATGGTCCAAAAGGTCCAGGTGGGACAACTCATAGTTTGTCTTCACCATAGGTCCGAACTTAGGTCTTAAGGGTCAAACATGCCTACCCCAAATTTTCAAAAGTCTGTCAAAAATTCCCTACGGCAATACTTTTTTACCCACTAGGTGCAAATGATAGGTAAGGGTCTAAGGTCCAATGGGTCAAAAGGTCCAGGTGGGACAACTCATGGTTTGTCCTCACCATGGGTCCAAAGTTAGATTTAAAAAAAAATGCCTTACCCCAATTTTTAAAGGAGTGTAAAAAATTCCCTACGGCAATACTTTTTTAGCCACTAGGTGGAAATGGTAGCTAATGGGCTAGGGTCCAATGGTCCAAAAGGTCCAGGTGGGACAACTCATAGTTTGTCTTCACCAAAGGTCCGAACTTAGGTCTTAAGGGTCAAACATGCCTACCCCAAATTTTCAAAAGTCTGTCAAAAATTCCCTACGGCAATACTTTTTTACCCACTAGGTGCAAATGATAGGTAAGGGTCTAAGGTCCAATGGGTCAAAAGGTCCAGGTGGGACAACTCATGGTTTGTCCTCACCATGGGTCCAAAGTTAGATTTAAAAAAAATGCCTTACCCCAATTTTTAAAGGAGTGTAAAAAATTCCCTACGGCAATACTTTTTTAGCCACTAGGTGGAAATGGTAGCTAATGGGCTAGGGTCCAATGGTCCAAAAGGTCCAGGTGGGACAACTCATAGTTTGTCTTCACCATAGGTCCGAACTTAGGTCTTAAGGGTCAAACATGCCTACCCCAAATTTTCAAAAGTCTGTCAAAAATTCCCTACGGCAATACTTTTTTACCCACTAGGTGCAAATGATAGGTAAGGGTCTAAGGTCCAATGGGTCAAAAGGTCCAGGTGGGACAACTCATGGTTTGTCCTCACCATGGGTCCAAAGTTAGATTTAAAAAAAAATGCCTTACCCCAATTTTTAAAGGAGTGTAAAAAATTCCCTACGGCAATACTTTTTTAGCCACTAGGTGGAAATGGTAGCTAATGGGCTAGGGTCCAATGGTCCAAAAGGTCCAGGTGGGACAACTCATAGTTTGTCTTCACCAAAGGTCCGAACTTAGGTCTTAAGGGTCAAACATGCCTACCCCAAATTTTCAAAAGTCTGTCAAAAATTCCCTACGGCAATACTTTTTTACCCACTAGGTGCAAATGATAGGTAAGGGTCTAAGGTCCAATGGGTCAAAAGGTCCAGGTGGGACAACTCATGGTTTGTCCTCACCATGGGTCCAAAGTTAGATTTAAAAAAAATGCCTTACCCCAATTTTTAAAGGAGTGTAAAAAATTCCCTACGGCAATACTTTTTTAGCCACTAGGTGGAAATGGTAGCTAATGGGCTAGGGTCCAATGGTCCAAAAGGTCCAGGTGGGACAACTCATAGTTTGTCTTCACCATAGGTCCGAACTTAGGTCTTAAGGGTCAAACATGCCTACCCCAAATTTTCAAAAGTCTGTCAAAAATTCCCTACGGCAATACTTTTTTACCCACTAGGTGCAAATGATAGGTAAGGGTCTAAGGTCCAATGGGTCAAAAGGTCCAGGTGGGACAACTCATGGTTTGTCCTCACCATGGGTCCAAAGTTAGATTTAAAAAAAAATGCCTTACCCCAATTTTTAAAGGAGTGTAAAAAATTCCCTACGGCAATACTTTTTTAGCCACTAGGTGGAAATGGTAGCTAATGGGCTAGGGTCCAATGGTCCAAAAGGTCCAGGTGGGACAACTCATAGTTTGTCTTCACCAAAGGTCCGAACTTAGGTCTTAAGGGTCAAACATGCCTACCCCAAATTTTCAAAAGTCTGTCAAAAATTCCCTACGGCAATACTTTTTTACCCACTAGGTGCAAATGATAGGTAAGGGTCTAAGGTCCAATGGGTCAAAAGGTCCAGGTGGGACAACTCATGGTTTGTCCTCACCATGGGTCCAAAGTTAGATTTAAAAAAAATGCCTTACCCCAATTTTTAAAGGAGTGTAAAAAATTCCCTACGGCAATACTTTTTTAGCCACTAGGTGGAAATGGTAGCTAATGGGCTAGGGTCCAATGGTCCAAAAGGTCCAGGTGGGACAACTCATAGTTTGTCTTCACCATAGGTCCGAACTTAGGTCTTAAGGGTCAAACATGCCTACCCCAAATTTTCAAAAGTCTGTCAAAAATTCCCTACGGCAATACTTTTTTACCCACTAGGTGCAAATGATAGGTAAGGGTCTAAGGTCCAATGGCCCAAATGGCCCAGGTGGGAAAATTTCACCATAGGTCCAAAGGTAGGTTTCTTTTATAAATTGCTAATTTATATTTTCCGTGCACACCATACATTAAGTACAACAAATAAACCTTTCGTATAATCAATTGTGAGCGCATTCCGCTTGTTCAGAAGTAGAATCTTTTGTCAAAACGAATTTGTCTGACACAAAAATATCAAAGCACGAGTGCAATTTTCTATTCTTGTAATGCAAAACTATTGATATTTTTTAGGAACTACTTGACAGGATGCCGAGACTATGGAAAGCTATTTCTTACAATATCACAAAATTGATTTCTTATGGAAACGTCGATGTCATGTAACAACAATTTTGCCAGCATTTAAATAAGTGCATAGCTATTTACTATTCTTTAAACACTATTTAAAATTACGCGCATTACGCTGTTTTGGTATATGAAAAGCGAATAAAGTAATGATCAGGAAATTACATGTTAATTTGAAAGAAAAAAAAAACATTAAATAGTGTCTTCGGATGCTCACTCATATATAAAAACAGATTATTTTGTGATTATATGATTGATAAAAACATTTAAAGTACGTTTGAATCTCTTGCAACTTTTGGGTTTATAGACATATCTGAAAACTGGCTGCTAGCGAAGTGGCTGCTGGCGAGTGGCTGCTAGCTTGAGTCTGGTCAACAATTTATGTAGATTCGAAGCGTTTTGGCTTATAGCATCCTTCGTGCCTGATTGGGATCGTAATTGGGTGAGACAGTCTTGACAAAGTCCTGTAAACACACTCCGCCGCCGGTACATATATATATATATATATAGGAAAGATCTGACGAAAAAAAAATCAACTTTTTTATTTGCAGTTATTTCCCTTTATCTTTTTTCTACAGGGAGACGGATTAATATAAGGGAAACCTTGTTTCCGAATCCTTTTGTAATCCTTTTGTAATATTTTATCACTGTATATGTTACAGTGAATTTGTAATTATGTAGAATCACTAAAATCATTAGTGATTATATAGATTCCCTGAAAATGACCAGTGATTTTATATAATCACTGATAATTTTAATTATTATTCTACAAATTCCCTAATATGATTTCAGGGATTATCAATAATTAAAAGCTTCAAAGATGATATCTCAAACCAATTACACTAGTAGTTCCAGCAAGGATTTGTATAGTCTTACTATACAAATCCTTGGTTCCAGGAAAGGGAGATCCCAGAAACCTAATGGTCAATATTCACGAAAAGACTGAAGAAGGATATCGCCTCAGGATATCGCCTTGCTATATAGCATGGAATCCTGCTCGGATCTTTAATACAAGAAATCAGTTTGAGGTTGCTGATTTCCCTTCATTGGTACAATTTGTACCTTCAGATGTTTGTGCTGAAAACTCTATATTTCTCTGAGATGTGCCGTAAACTATGATCTGATTTGATGTTGAGGACGAGGTTGTTTTTTTTTTAAATGTTGATATTGTGGTAAAAACAGATGTGAATTTGATAGATATGCCTGTAGAAAATCAGGGCAAATGTGTAATAGTCGATGCCATCCAAATTTAGTTTGTAAATAAAATGTTTAATATTAAAATATTATACATAACATTAACATTTATCAAAACGACTGTACGCATAAAAATAGTTTTAACGGCAATTTCATTTTATTTCATATTCTCAACCTAAAAACAATTGCTAAAACAATACGATAATAAAAAGAATAATCATTATGCAATTTAATATTTTCATACTGACTTCATCAACCCGCCCGTGTGGGCTCGCTTGATATTATTAATACTAACTAGAACACACCCGCGAAATCGCGGGCATTCAGAGCGTAGTTTATAGTATGTAAAGTGTTGTTGAAAGAACTATGTAAAATATTGAATGACTGGAGAATTTCAGCAAAAGTACCATAAGTCAAAGGTTATTGGGGACAGGGAAATGTGGTTTTTTTTTATATCCCTCCTCCTTTATTTCTAAAATTCCCAATTTTGGTTTTCTATCAATTTCAATATGAACATAATACATTTAGTAGGGAATTTCAGCAAAAGTATCATAAGTCATAGGTTATTGGGGACAGGAAAATGTTTTTTTTATATCCCTCCTTCTTTATTTCCAAAATTCCCAATTTTTGGTTTTCTATCAATTTCAATATGAACATAATACATTGAGTATGTTATGAACATTTAAGTAAGGAGCCTGTAATTCAGTGGTTGTCGTTTGTTTATGTGTTACATATTTGTATTTCGTTCATTTTTGTGTACATCAATAAGGCCGCTAGTTTTCTGGTTTGGATTGTGTTACCTTGTCAGTTCAGGGCCTTTTAAAGCTGATTATGCGGTATGGGCTTTGCTCATTGTTGAAGGTCGTACGGTGAACTATAGTTGTTAATTTCTGTATCATTTTGGTCTCTTGTGGAGAGTTGTCTCAACATGGCTATCATACCACATCTTCTTGTAAAAGATTTAATAACTGGAGAATTTTAGAAAAGGTATCAAAAGTTCACATGAATAATTTTAGCGCTTATATAAACATGTATATTATGAACATTCATTACTATATAAATATAGTGTATTTACTTTCAATTTTAAGTTTACTAATCGATCCATGGTGGTCATTGATATAGTATACAGACCCTCTCTATTTAATAAATTATGTGACCGCCGTAGATAGTAAACTTGTAAAATGATAGCAGATAGAATTTTAAAAATACAGTATACAGAGAAACGCAAACCGGAAGTCTAATGAGACTTAAAATTTCGTCCAATGACGGGACAATATCCGGATGCCTTTTTTCTCGTTTTTCTCCCAAAATAACTCAATCTGAATAATCATATGAATGGATGACAAATGCGACTATGCACTGTATACCTATAAGACACAGAGGCGTGTTGATTAATTTATTGTGGAAAGAAGAGAAGCGACACCAAAAATGAGGTCTTCTCGTTTAATAGTATAGATACAGTCAATATCAAAAAGGGCTCGCTTGATATTATTACTGATAAAGTCAGTATTAAAACAAAACATCAATTATTCTATATATATTTTGCTATCATTTAATTATATTGTGCTTATCATTTAATTATTTTGTGTATAACATTTCAATATTTTTGTGTCTTTCATATTAATAAATTATGCCTAACGTTTTACAATATTAAGGTTATTATTATGATATGTTTAGGTTAACTTTTAAGATATTTCAATATGTTATATATTTTAGTATCATTTCAGGTATTCTGTATAATCCTTGACGTTTTTTCTAGTGATTATACATAATCCCTGAAAGTTTTAGTGATTATATATAATCCCTGAACTAACCAGTGATTATGAATAATCCCTGAAAATTTTAGGGATTCTACATAATCCCTGATTATACAAATTCACTGTAACATATATATGTGTATGTCATGTACATGATTTTTTTAAAATAAAATATGTTTAAAGTAAAGCAAACTGCAAAGAGCTTGCAATAAATCGTGCCTTCTATATATACTTGTATTCACGGAGTCAAACGCGCGAGTGACCCACGACTGTTGTAAGACAGTCATACGACAGTGACATGATAGTGACACGCGCATCCCATGACATGAAAACCTAAAAAAAATAGCCCAAAACAACTCATGATTGTCGTACGACTGTCGCACGACCGACTTGCGACAAGCCCACGACAGTACAATTACAATTTTTTTTTCTGTCGTGTACCCATCGTGGAACCATCGTGGATATGTCCTAGCTGATGTGACCACTCGAAATATTTTTTTGACATTTTGAACGACAGTGCCACAACAACTATTTTATAGCTCTTCCACGACAAAAATTCGTACGATCTGTTGTGACCGGGTCATTACTTACGTTTGCTCTCTAAATACAAGATGGACAAGAAATAGTATATAGATATATTATTGAACATACATGTCTGTACACAAAATCCACTTACCCAAATAGAATGAATGACACGAATCCATGGATTTGACTGAATCCAACTACGAGAATATTGAACTTTAGGAATACTGGTAATATTTGTAATCTACAAAAAGTAAATTGAACCGAAAACAAAAGCGCATTTTTATCCCAGGATGTATTATTTTCAATGGCATGCTAATTATAACTACAGAAAAATTCATCCTTAAATAGTGTATCATAGACCTTATTGACTTATGCTCAGGTAATATTAATTAATAATGCTTATCCTTATCTGTTTATTTTCGTGTACTTTACCTGTTGCCTTACTTTCATAATTGACTGGGACAAAACTTAATACTTTGCAATTTAACAATGGATTTTTATTAAATGCAATGAAATATGCATGAGCATATAAGTCTAAGTTAACAAACAAAATCGTCAAGGTTACGTTCATCATTGTGTATGCCAGACACGCCTTCTGTCTACAAAAAGATTCGTCAGTGAATTAAGGTCGAATCAAACATGGTAAAAGGCAATCTTATAAAGATTAAATCCTTGAAGGAGTGCACTTGTTCTGATATGGCGCGCTTCTTGCAATTCAAGGATTTAATTTTATAATTAGATTGGGTATATATTAAAAGGCAAAAAAGTATGAATTGTAGCGATCGATGGTACTAATAACAATAACACTAAAAGCTGCAGCAATATGCAATCTTGGTGTATATGAACTAGTTTGTTTTGGAGAGAAAAAGGTTACGTAAAGTTGATATATCTCGCTGCATTGAAGACCCTTTGGTGGCCTTCGGCTGGTGTCTACTCTATGGTCGGGTTGTTGTCTCTTTGACACATTCCCCATTTCCATTCTCAATTTTATTGAAATATGATAACTTGTTGTTGCTAGGTCATGTAGGTGTGAACAGAAGTGTAGTTTAGGATAACATATACCGTACGCACTGATATCTCTAACACCATCGACTTGTTTCTCATCTCACTCGTTTCTCCAGTGTCTTCTACGTCTACCAGACGCCACCCGATAATCGCCATTTAACCGTTTTTATGCACTCCTTGTCACAGATGTAACAGCAGACAGTATTGATATAGGATTAAGTGACACTAATATTGTTTTTTTCTGTTGTCACTGGCCAATGAAACAACAGGAAATCTAAGTTATATTCATTGAGACAAGGGATGGACTAGGAACGTCTTCGCCTCCCAGACTTGTAATTCCTACGTACTCTGCCACACTAACCTACCTTTTCCAGCACGTCTGTTGATTCACAGAGAGTTTCACCACCCTAGTAAAAAAAAATTTGTATTTTGTCATGCGTACGGTACCAATTCAATCATCTCTGATGATTACTGGCTGGCACACGTAAGTATGTAAGAGAGCTTGATTAGAGAGTGTACTTGTATTTCTATTCCACTCAGGGCTCCCTAGTCATGTTTAAAAACAAACAATCGTATATGTGTATAGTAATATATACACATTATACATCTCATTTTGTAACTTGGATATCTGAGCAGGGGTGGATCCAGCCATTTTAAAAATGTGTGGGGGGAGGGAGAGGTTCAACTACATGTCCCCATTCAAATGCATTGATCGTCCAAAAAATGGGGGGTTCCAACCCCGGACCCCCCCCCCCCCCCCCCTGGATCCGCGCCTGTTGAGCATCGATAAAATTCGTTGATAAATTTCATGGATAGGATGTATAGAAATTTGTGCTAAATGCATGAACATGTTTTAACCCTAAAGAGTGTGAATTAATCATGAAAGTTTTGAAAATATATATCTCCTGATCACGCCAGCGACATTATAGTAGGGTTTTGAGTTAATTGGGGTCAGGCGAATAATGTCACGGACATGAACAAACATAGTCACTATCATGAAAAAATTTGTAAGGGTTCCGCGGAACCCAGTGTCTCGCCTACTTTTGCTGTTCATCGCAGGCCCAACTAAAATCAGGAAAAAAAATCAATAAAAGTACATGTATTCCTCTTGATACTATCTTTTGATTGTCATGATTGCCAAGAAATTTCTGTCCAAGTTTGGTAAAAATCCAGGATAGTTTATGAATCTGATAAATGATTTTAAAAATTTAACTGAAGACTGTATGTTATGTTAACTGGAAGAAAAACTAAGTCCATTTATAAGTAAAATACGAATTCACAGGACAGTCAGGTACAACATTTTAACAAAATTTCCTTCTAGATATTGGCTTTTGATCATAAACAAGCTTCTGTCCAAGTTTGGTACAAATCCAAAAAAGTACATGAAACTTATTAAAAATTTTAAAACTTTAACCACAGAGTGACTGATGTGTTGTTTCCTGGCAGAAAATCTAAGTCCATTTAAAAGTAAAATACGGAAAAAATGGAATATTCTAACACGACGTGCTTCTTTCGCTTTATGAATAAACCCATGCTCTAAATCCAATAATTTTTTTCTGCACATGCGTACATATTGACTACATCAAAATAATGAATTTTATCAAATTAACCTGATGGATTTAATTATTTCATAAACTTAAAACTCTTCCAAGCTCTTAAATGATACACATGTTTTTACTAATTCATGTATTATGACTATAATGTGTTGCATTCCAAAATTGACATATATGCGGACCTAGATACGACAACCGTTCATGCTGGCTGTTCCAAAACTCCTCCCTCTGAAAAATCACAGTGTTAGCTGTTTGCTTCTTTACAAACAAAAAAGGGAAGTTCACGGAAGAGCCTTATACAATCGCTTTACCCTTATACACATCGGACATAAAAATGACCTGAATTGTCCTAATCAGAATCGAAATACTTTATTGGTTGTTTTAAATAAAGTATAGCTTGCATCAATTATTTCTTAATTATTTTTGCAAAATTTACTTCTGGATACTATCTTATAATTATAACTTGTGACAACAGGTATCATAATACTAGTAGTGTATCAAACATGCTGAACACACTAAACTGGCCTATTTTGACACAACGCAGAATGCGTGCACGACTGGTTATGATGTACAAGATTACACATCAACTTGTTGCTATACCATCTAGCACAATTCTCATTCCATCAGACTCAAGAACCAGAAAACATCATTCTCACACCTTCAGACATATTTATACATCAAAAGACTCGTACAGATTTTCATTCTTCCCATACACAATAACTCAATGGAATCTTTTACCAACCACAGTAGTAAATACACAGACAGTCGACTCTTTCAGAGATCAGCTAACATATGCTGTTCTCTCCACTATTATTTAAAAAACTTCATCTCATGTACATAGTTTTAATCACTACATCTGTTCTTTGCACTGTTTGTAAATATAACTTAATTTTAATAAATAGGCCACGTATGCACCAGTTATTAATCATCTTTATTCAGATGGAAAACTGGAAAACTTAAAGAAGAAGAAGCTTCTGTCCAAGTTTGGTACAAACCCAGGATAGTTTTAAGAAAGTTATTATTAACCACAGAGTGAATGTAATGTTTCGACAGAAAAACTAAGTCCATTTATAAGTAAAGAACAGTCTCCGGGACAAGTTTGCAATTCCACTGAGTGCAAAAGTTGTCACCTTAATTTTTGGAGTTAAGTCAAAACAAAGTTGATAACTTGGTTGGTATTGGTTCTCTGATATTTGTCCTAAAATTTTTTGGATCTAGCACCACTGTTGAAAAAGTTATGCCCCTTTTTTCAACAATTTCCTCAGAGGAAAAGTACTTTTCCTCAAGGGAAATCAAATTTCCCTGAAGGAAAAAGATTTTTCCTCAAGGGAAATTGTTTTTTCCTCAAGGGAAAAAGATTTCCCTTAGGGAATTTGCTGCATAATAATTTCCTTTGAGGAAATTCTATTTCCTTAGAGGAAATTCTTTTTCCTTAGAGGAAATTCTTTTTCCTTTGAGGAAATTTGCAGCTTCAAATTTTCCTTGGAGGAAATACTTTTTCCTGTGAGGAAATTTGTAGCTTCAAATTTTCCTTGGAGGAAATACTTTTTCCTGTGAGGAAATTTTTGACAAACACTTTTCCTTGGAGGAAAATTCAAGACAACAAATTTCCTCTAGGGAAATCATTGTTCTTCAAATTTCCTCTAAGGAAATTTCTGAACATCAAATTTCCCTTAAGGAAATGTTTTCCCTTATTTTTACTTGTTAAACATTTCTTCACTACACCATGTATACAAACAGTATGAATATAATTATTACAAGACTGTATAATTGATGCAAATGATATTTAAAACTTTAATAAATGTTTGACTCAACATTTTAATGACATTGAAAATAAACACAGTCTGACTGTTTAGATCTAGGTATTGTTTATACTTTTTATATAAATTTAACTTTGATTTATATTTTTTTTTGGAGCAAATGCTTCTATTTTCTTTGTAATTGTTTCAATGCGATACATTAATAAGCAACCAATTTGAATGTCATACCATTTGTGGTGTTCTAAAGAATTTGTTTATATATTTGCAGATTAAATAATAAAATAAACACTTTTCGTGTTATTTTAAATTAGAATTTCTTCTGTTTCAGCTTGTATACAGTTATTTAATCCACTACGTAAGAATTCAGTGAATACATTATTCCATTCACTAAACAATTCCCTTCAATTCTAAGAGAAATCATTTTTGCAAATTAATTTGTTCTTCAATGATCATCTTCTGTATATTTGATATGAGGGAGCGATGTAAATGAGTGGATAAAACTGGTGTTCCTTTTTTCAACAACAAAATAGTATTTGTTCAGCATTCTCCTTTCTTTTGATTAAGATATGTTGTTGCTTTTATGCAATAGTGTTTTTGTGTATCTATGATAGAACTCCATTTTGTTTATGGTCATTATCATGTGATAATGTTGAAATTTCCTATTTCTTTTTTGCAGGAAAGCACACATTCCATTTCAAATTAATCCAATTATGCACTATGTAAATAAATTTCAACTTTAAGTTTCCTCTTCAGTAATGACCTATTGATCATGAAAACCAAGATGTCTGATCACCTATAAATACACAAAATAAACAAATAAAATGTTATAAATGGAGAGAGAAACAGCAATAAATGTTTTTCATGTGTATCTTTCCTTATTAATATACATAAAGTAAACTTGAACTCGAGAAAAATAAATAACTGCGATGTAGACTAGAAAGTCTAAAATGGCAAATAAAGTATTCACGAAAAATTAGTTGATTTACAGAAGTCAAGTCCTTGTTTGCAGGAAATTTACATCATTGGTTGTCTGGTGGAGAGTTGTCTTATTGGCAATCATACTACATCTTATTTTTATATAACCTTGCCATATTCCTATTGTGCCTGTCCAAAGTTCAGAGCCTGTAGCTTTTGTCAGTTTAGTCTGACACTAAAATTTAGTGGTTGTTGTTGTTGTTGTTTCATACCGGTCATATTTATTTTTTGTAATTTATTTTGTTATAAACTAGGCAATTACCATGATTAGTTTTACAGTTTGGATTGTTTCAATGTTTCATCTTCAGGTCTTTTATAGCTGCCTACTTTAACTATAGTATAGGGTATGGATTTTCTCATTATTGAAGGTCATAACAGGCTGATAACAGGCCTACAATTGCTTTCTCAAAGCCATGATAGTTTTCATATTTAATATACCACATCTTTTAATTTTTATAGTAATCATGATACTAGTAAATATCTTTCAAGTTCAATAACTTTTTTATATTAAAAGGTGCCTTACCATTTAGGTTTAGTTGGCTTCTGCAAATTTTACATTGCCTATCATTTCTGCTGTATATAATTTCTCTGTATCTTCTATAGTTCTTGTCCTATACATAAAAGAGTAAAAGTTGAATGACATCTTGCATCAATATTTTTTTCTGTTTAATGTACATTATGTATATTAATGTGTGTTTAATAAAAATCTAAACCGTGAGTACTTGATAAGCTTCTTGCCCTTATAGCTGGTCTTTAAGCTTTAAATGAATTTTAATGATCGACTAAAAAACTATGAGCACTGTGCAAATAAGACCCCTGCCCTCCAAAAAAAACAAAACATGCACAAACAGTGGTATTTATTGACATAAAACATGTATATAATTTGGCTCCATTTATAGATATATATCTCAAGTGACTATAAGTTTAAGGCTGCGATTTTTTTAACAAATACATAAATTTCTAAAAACCTTTCAAAGTTTTTGAAAATGGACAATTTTAAAATAACTTTGCAACAACTAAAGTTCCTTAACTCTGCATCTTATAAAAAATATACATGATAAATAGGGAATGATACTCCAGCTTGCATATTATTCAAAGTTTTAAAGGAACATAACTGAAGAACGGTAAAAGTTTTACTTCCAAAATTTGAAATTGATCTGATTAAAATTATGATAAAAAGTATTTTTTTAAAGTTTAATAAAATTTGGTTGAGGAAAACTTAAGTTAGAAGGCCGAAACAATTTTTTCCATTTTTAAAGAACATAACTATAGAATTTAGTAAAAGAGACACTAACAAAATTCAAACTTAATCTGTATTTTGTGATGATAAGCATTGTGTATTGATTTCATAACATTTGGTTGAGACAAACTAAATTTTAGAGAACAGGAAACCAAAAATTCAGCATATTTTCCCCATTTCTAAAGGGGCATAACTCTGATACTCTAGTACAGTAACACTGACATCACCAAAATTCAAACTTGATCTGAGAATTGTGATAACAAGCTTTTGTAAAAGTTTAATTGAATTTGGTTGAGGCAAATTAAAGTACTGTAAGAGAACAAAAAACAACTTTGGGACAGACGGACAAACGATCTGACAAGTGTTAAACATTATGCCCCCTCCACTTTGGGTCATAATAATAACTAGAGGCTCTCAAGAGCCTGTGTCGCTCACCTGTTAATGTGTTTACTGATGTCGACCATCTTTGTTGGTAGGCGGGGTCATTAGACACTCTTTTTAAAAATAGATACCCTAGTATTATGATTGTGGCCAAGTTTGGTTAAATTTGGCCAAGTAGTTTTAGAAAAGATTTTTATACAAGTTACAAAAATGAGGAAAAGTTGTTTAATATTGACTCTAAAGGGTAATAACTCCTTAGGGGGTCCTCTAACAATTTTGATCATGCTGACTTATTTGTAGATCTTACTTTGTTGAACATTATTGCTGTTTACAGTTTATCTCTATCTATAATAGTATTCAAGATAATAACCAAAAACTGCAAAATTTTCTTAAAATAACCAATTTAAGGGCAGCAACCCAACAACAGGTTGTCCGATTCAACTGAAAATTTGTGAGGGGATATATCTTATTCTGATGGACATTAAAATCTTGAAAGATTTGCCCTAAATGTCTTGGTTTCAAAGATATAAAGCAAAAACTGCATTTTACCACTATGTTCTAATTTTAGCCATGTCGACCATTTTGTTTGGTAGGCTGGGTCATCGGACACATTTTTTAAACTATAAACCACAATGATAATTGTCGCCAAGTTTGATTAAATTTGGCAAAGTAGTTTTAGAGAAGAAGATTTTTAGAAAAGTTACAAAAAATGATGAAAAGTTGTTAAAAATTGACTATAAAGGCAATAACTCCTTAAGGGGTCGACTGGCAATTTTGGTCTTGTTGACTTATTTGTAGGTCTTACTCTGCTGAACATTATTGCTGTGTACAGTTTATCTCTATCTATAATAGTATTCAAGATAATAACCAAAAACTGCAAAATTTCCTTAAAATAACCATTTCAGGGGCAGCAACCCAACAACAGGTTGTCCGATTCGTCTGAAAATTTCAGGGCAGATAGATCATCACCTGATAAACAATTTTACCCTTGTCAGATTTGCTCTAAATGCTTTGGTTTTTGAGTTATAAGCCAAAAACTGCATTTTACCCCTATGTTCTATTTTTAGCCATGGCGGCCATCTTGGTTGGTTTGACGGGTCACGCCACACATTTTTTAATTTAGATATCCCAAGGATGGTTGTGGCCAAGTTTGGTAGAATTTGGCCCAGTAGTTTCAGAGGAGAAGATTTTTGTAAAAGTTTATGGACGACGGACGATAAGTGATGAGAAAAGCTCACCTGACCTGAAAGGGAGTTTGTCAAGATATAAAAACAATTCACCAAAGTTTCATAAAAATTTGTGAAAGCATTCTTGAGACTATCCTAATCCCAAGTCATGATAGTACAATGACATAAATCAGATTTTTTTTTAAATTAAAAGGAAAATTATCATGTTTATGTTATACAAAAATAATTCACCAAGTTTCATGAAAATTGCTCAAAGCATTATTAATAGTATACGTACTGGAAAAATCCCCCCTTTTATGAATAAAATCCCTAACTTTAAATCAAAAATTTAAAATCCCTAAAAATTAAAAAGGAGCTTAATTATCATGATTATATCAATAGATAAGTCACCAAAGTATTATGAAAATTTTATGATTAATGTATTCTAATTCCAAGACTATCTAAGACAGTCATGGTTTGTTTGAATTAAAAAAGTTGGAATAAAGTACCTGCTAGAATTCAGGAGAATTAGACCAAATCAGGCTATCTTCTAGATTATCAGACAATTGACTGTAGAAAAGGAATTTTCTTTTTTCTTATTTAGCTATTTGTTATCTCTTTCCTTAATATATACTGAACTAAGCCATTTTTTCACATATTTTTATTGTTTTTTCTCTCTTGTGACTTGTTATTTAACATAACAAAAAAAACCAAAGGCAATGAAAGAGAAACTGACAATGCCAAGGCAAAACATAAGATGCAGAAAAGAAAAACAAAACAAAACACTAAGCAACACCAACATCACCAAAAAACTAGTGTTGAATTCATGTGCTCAGTCAGTCAGTGAGAGTTCGCAGATCCTGACCTACTATATCTATGCTTAAAAACCTAAAAATCATATAGTTCTAAACAAATTTTGTAAATTTATACTTGATTAAAATGTTGTCATAAATAGCATAGACACCTCTGAGTTTTGAGAACCACATGTGTTAATTGTGCGAGTATAATCATTGATAATCATGCACAAGATTGACTTTTAAAAGCCTATATATTGAAATTTTCTGAAAATATTGCATGCATTTATTAATATGACCAATTTCAAGAAATGCACAAAGATGTGAGATGATTTATATAATTGTAATTTCAGGAATTTACAGTAAAGGCTTTTATCCTCACTCACTGCATTTTGCACTTTTCCTAATCCAGGAGCCAGAAGTTATGGCCTTTGTGACCTTTGTATGATTTTTATTTTAGTTTCTTTTTTTTATATTGAAGAGTTTAGTATGACATCCATTATCACTCAACTAGTATACATTTTTGTTTAATGGCAAGCTAAAGCATGCCTCACAGGCACGGATCCAGGGGGGGGGGGGCTGAGGGTTGGACATGTTGGAACCCCCTTTCTTTATTGGACGATCAATGCATTTGAATGGGGACATGTAGTTGGACACCCCCCCCCCCCCCCGCAAAAAAAAATTGTCCTGGGTGAGGAACCCCTCCTTTATATGACTAGATCCACCCCAGTCTCAGGTTCCGGGATTTTCTCGTTGCAATGAAGACCCATTGGTGACCTATGGCTGTTATCTGCTCTTTGGTCATGTTGTTATCTCTTTGATACATTCCCCATTTCCATTTCCATTTTCTTTTCGGTTCTATTATAAATATTAGAAACGAGTTTGGCGCCTTTACAAAAATATAATTGTCTGTGCTGATAGGGGAGTATGTGTGCATACCAATATTTAAATTTTCTAGGCCTTTTTTTGAATATTTTGTGCATTTCTTGGTAAAATACTGTCAGACCTCGAGTGCTGTTGTTTTACAAAAACGGTCAAGTAATGTAGGGGAAAGAAACTAACTAAAAAGACCAAAATAAGCCACAACTAATGGGGGTCTCATTGGGGGTTTTGTTCACGGATCCCGCTTAGTTACTACTTATTTTTTTAGATTCTCGCATGATGCCATCCCGCTTACACTATGTAAGTGAACAATTCTGCTATTTTTGTAGTTTCCCATGTCCCGCTAAACTTCATTTCGCGTTTTCACGGCACAATAATTTGAGGGAGGATAGGACCTTTATCGGGACTGCGGGATCGGGTGTTTTTAAGCTCTGGATTTCGGGATTGACCCTTTCGGGATACGATAATTTTTTTTTCGAATTTCGGGACCTCTGGATTTCGTGTTTTTAAGCCCGGGATTTCGGGATTTCGTGTTTTTAAGCTCGGGATTTCGGGATCAGTACCCCTCCTATTCTCCCTCATAATTTGACTTTCATGTGTCACGTTTACAAAAAATACACCTCGACAATCTCGAGTCCCGCTCAGACACCCCTTATAGGTACATAATGAATAGTTTACTATGTAGTCAGTAGTCGGGTCAAATACACATGTATATACTTTTAGACGACCTTAGATTCATTTCACAGCGAAAATACTCATTAATATTGAACATTTTAGATCACTTCACATTTAGATTTTATAACTTTTAAAATTAAGACCATATAGATTTAAGATCATTTAATCGAAAGATTATAATTTGTCAATGCGCAACTGTAACCAGGTACTGCATTTTTTTTTTTTGCATGCGTCAAGAAACAGTTAAAAGTGCCGGGAATAGAAAAGCAAGTTAAACTTCTCATCTGGACTTTTTAATAAGTCTGTATACCGGACCTCTTCTCTATTTTGGGATTGAAAAAAAATCTAAAGTTAAAAATGCGGTTTTGAGTCTATTTCTTCTTTTTAATTATTTGGTAACACGTTAAGCCATTAGTGACACTAATATGGTATATTACCAATAATAAGGCCATATATTTCGGTGTGTACAAATACCGCAAAAGACTTCTTAGTGCACTAAGAAGAAAGTTTTTGCATTAAGGACACTAAAACGATGTTTTAAGATCACAGCGAACATGAATATAAGAGGATATGATTAAATACCTCAAATCTATAAAGTAAGGTATCAATAGATTTTGTAATTTTGAAGTTAAATGACTTTTTAATCAACGCCTGCCACTCGCCACGTGACCAACGGTTTATTGCAGATTCCCGAATCATCATGTTCAATCAACCTAATCCAATAAACAATTGTCTTTTGATCGTTACTTATTGATTAATCAATGGTTGTTAACCTAACGGTTTAGCGTGGTATAAATTCAAGTTTATGAAAGAAAAATAAAAAATAAATTTTGTGTTTTAAAACTTTGCCTTTGTTATATATATTTAGTTTTTAAGGAAATTGCTATGCAAGCTATTTTTTAATTTAAAGAACCCTATTTTGAGATTAAAATTGAGAAACAAATGCTTTTGATATTTCATTTCCTTACTAACAACACAAGAGTTTACATACTATCATTATTCCTTGAAAGACATTTGAGAGTATGTGGTGTCCATGGGGTTCTTCAAAATCCGATTACAGAAGTAATATATAGAAAAACTCCAAGAGGTAAAATTATTTTACGTTTTAAAAAGAGAATTATAGAATAAATAATAACTGTCTTCTATGAACGATAACTTTAAACTGGTGTCAATGCTTTTTTTTTAACAATTCATCTTTATTTCAACAATTGAAGATGAATACCATTTTATTTTATAATGTAATAAGCACTATGGGCAGGCGCGGATCCAGAGCTTGAAGTGGGGGTTTGGGGGAGGGGTTATGTGAGAAATGTTTAAAACACTAGAGAAGTTTTCATGTTATACCAAACCATATGTTTTTCAAGAAATGGCACACTTTTTGTTCATCCGGCATATGGTTACTCTAAATAAAATTTTAAGTATTAATTTTATAAGTTTAATTATTTGATTACAGATCGTATCTACCCGTTTTGCAATTGTTGTATCACTCTAAGGGAGGCTAATAAAGATATATATAATAAAATATAGAGATAGCAGCCTTGGATTGTCTTAATTAAATCCTTTGGTCCTCTAATTATCAAGTTACCCTCTGGCCAATGTTATTATGACTTGTGTATATTTAAAGAAGTGTAGCGACAACGTGTCACTCTATTCAGTGCTAGATATTCAAATTATAGTAAAGATAACATTAAAACAAGAAATGGTTAATACAAAAAATATTTTAAGATTTTCAACCGGGGGTGGGCTCGCTTTAACCCCCTAAATCCGCTAATGATGTGGGAGAACTAAATTATTTAGTTAACTTAATCATATGACTCTTAAGCCCGTTCTGCCATTATTAAGAAACGCTAAAGAACGGAGATGTATGATTTTAAGATTTGGAAATAAATGAAATTGGTGTCACAAATGGTATGTCTGCTTGTATTTAAAATATTTTATAAATAGATATAATGATCAGGGGCGGATACAGGATTTGACGTTAGGGGGGCGCAGAATAAAATTTCGAAAATTTTTTTGAGGTTAAAATTATCAAAGTTATTGAAATATTCTTCTAGAGTAGGTTTGTGGTAAAATGAGCGAGAAATTAAAGTTTCAATCTAAAACCGCATAATTTAAATGACAATCTACATTAACCATAATTAACAAAAAATCTTTTAGTTTCTGTTCATTGACTACCTCTATATATTTACCAGAAAACGGGACTGAACAAAAGTAGAATAGAAACAATTCTGAGTACACAAACTGATTCTCCATATAAAAAAAGTGAGACGAAGCAAATGACGATAGCTCTTCTGACCAATATAAGGTATTGAAAACGAAAATGATTACTGGTACAATTTATTTGTCAATTCATGATACGTGTTTTTATTTTTGTTCTATTTTCGGAGGTCGTGCTAGACTTTTTACATACTGTAAAACAAACAAAAATGGCCGTTAACCACTAAAATCAAAATGAGATCCTTAAACAATTCATTGTGCTTATTTTCTTGGGATCCCATGTAATACGGTAGTACCTACGGGTTTGGGCCTTGACCGTTTATGCATGCTTCGGCAAAATTTACATGTTGCAAGTGAGAAATCATGTATTGTCACAGAGATATTAAATAATGAGTCAAATTAACAAACTAACCTCTCGCTTGAACCATAATCTTTATCTTTCCTTAAGAAAGAATCTAACTTACACTGCTTTCTTGGTATGATGAAATAACCAACCGGTTACCCAAATAGCGGGTAGGGCTCCCACCTTCTTCGTGGTAAAGTGATGTAGGGATGTTTTTGAACTTCGATTATCAAAGAAATTGTTTATTAAAACTGCAACTAGAATGTCACAATTGTTTTTATTCTAACTGCTAAAAGCCTATGATATTTGTCATCAAACGCAGTACCGCTTTTGACACCTTCCTTTGAAGTGTAACATGTTTATAGAACTTAAATAAACAAAAGGTCAGTTGATTAGTAATCAAGTTAAATGATTCTGTTAAATTACTGTTTTATATAGTAATACTTGTTTGAATGTTAAGACAGATTGAATGCGACGACATTAGCTTTCGTCGGATACTTTATTACGTCCGGACAACCCATGCTTTGCAAAATTTAGGGGTGTGGGGGGAGGGGGCGCACGCCCGCCACACCCCGCCTAAATCCGCCCCTGTAATGCTCATATACATAATTATTAACGGTTGTTTTACTTCGTTTATTTATAGCATTTAACAAATAACTTCGTATTCTTATTTTCGGCATCAAATAAAAATAATGGAATAAATATATTTTAAAAGACAAGGAAAGTGAATTAAAAAATATATACAACAAAAATAAGCGAAAGGAGATGTGGTACGGCTGTCAATGAAACACCTATCCACAAAAGTTAAAAATGAAGAAGATGTCAGAAATAAATTGGTCATAATTTATTTACAGTCTAAAACATCGAAGGGACTAAACATCAACCTATACATACTTGTAATGCATTTGTATATAAACATCGAATCAGAAATATGTTCCTTTCCTAAACATGTTTAAAAACATTGCTGTGATAGTTATCAAAAGTACCAGGATCATGTATAATTTAGTACGCCAGACGCGCGTTTCGTCTACACAAGACTCATCAGTAACGCTCAAATCGAAATATTGATAAATGGCATAGTTCTTAACATTAGAAAAATGAATGAAGTATTGGCAACTGGACGTTAAGCAACCAAATATCAATCCTCACTTTTCCGTGAAGTGTTCACAATTATTTGTCTTTTTAAAATTAAAAGGATGAAAAATTCCCAAACTGAAAAGAGTTGAAAATACGCTATTAATTTAGAAGTAAAAAATATAGCAGACAGAATAAAGACGGCAAAAACAAACAAATGAAAAAAAAAAATAGAGAACAATTTGAAATACCATTTACATGTTTAATCAGTATACTAGTAGATCACGGGCCAAGGTTGAGCGAACATGAATTGCTATCGATTATACTAAAGGTGGCAATCAACTTTTTGAGGCACGTGTCGAGAAAACATTAGAAAAAATATAATTTAAAATTATGAAAGGAGTAGGTCCGGTAAGGACCGATTTTGGCCTCAAATTTCAGGTTTATCTGACGAAAGATTTTGACCACTTTTGAAACACTTAAGTGTCTATTTTATTTGATTCTATTAGTGTATGTGGAAGATTTACACTGATTTTGTCATTAAAAGCTCAATTAAATGTGAAAAATCCACCAAATATGCCGGAAAATGTCACTTTTCAGATGGTTTTTGCAATTTAGCATGACTTTATGGTGCTTGTACCCGATATATGTGCCATGTATTGTCAAAAACAGCCCATATTTATGTAGCAGATTGAAGCATTCTACTGTCCAAAAAATAACTAAAAGTTTACTTTTAACAATTTTGTAAAACTGCTATATTTTGGGGCCAAAAAGGTGTCTTACCGGACCTTCTCCTTTTACAAAGTCTATTTCTATATGCCATATCCTTTGTGACAGTTGTATCATTCCATCAGGTCCTTAGTGCACATTTTTGTTCTTAGTGCACTAAGGAGGTCCTTTGCGGTGTTTCTACGGACCCCATATATTTGAAGCTGTTGAAAATTCTGTACATTATAGGTACGTGTATCAGATCGGACAATATCTAGTATGAAATATGTCCACTGGACCGACCGTGCAAGTGCTATATATATTATATCATGTATATAGCCAGTCAAAAAGATGTGGTATGATTGCCAATGAGACAACTATCCACAAAAGACCAAAATGACACAAACATTAACAACTATAGGTCACACAAGGTCGTTAAAAACTTCCATTTGTTGTTGTCCACTGAAAATAAGCTCATAAACACGAATCCCCGTTTACCCAATTCCACCTTTATTTGTTAATATTTCTTTATCTTTTTCTTTTGATTTTATCATATCTTTTTTGTGAAATATTTTGTGTGGTCGAACATGAAATTGCCTCCGATGCTACAAAGAAAATTTGTTTAATGTCATCTGTTGCAATATATGCTAAGTACTACACGTGGACAGGATGTTCCCCAGAAAATAAGTTATACACACCCCGATATAACCCCGAGGGTACACGCTACTGTCATATGGAAAATTACTGTGTCACCTGTAAGATGGTAATCAGCCATGCAACTAATTAGGTTACTGACCATGTCACTTCAATTTAAAAAGTTTATCGTTAGATATCAAAATGATAAATTCATTTTAATTAAAAATTTAAGAACTAAAGGATTTATCATTATAATGAAGTGAAATAATTCAACCAAATCGTATATAGATTATATCAAGGATTTTCTTACTATACAAATCCTTGATTATCTACATATTTTTTTTTATCTATGCCGGAAAGAATTGAAAAACTGTATTTATAATTTTTTATTTGTTTTATAGAAATCTGTGTAGGTCTCATGAAATGGAACTCACGCAACGCATGCCTAATTAAGATTTATAAATTTATTGAAAAATATAACAAAAATTTAGTTTTGATATTAAATTAAAGTTACCTTTCCGCGCTGTAATTTATTTGATATGACATGAATCAAGCAATTTTTGTTGAGGGATTTATGGGTTTGTCCATACAACGTATAAAAAAAGAAGTGTATGTTATTAGTATTTAACATGCCTTGTTTTCGCCTTGAAGCTCATTATTCAGAGTGTTTCAGACAAGATGATGAAAATAACGTCCAAGATACTTTTTTCGATCATCGTGAAGAGACAATTTTAATTCCCATTCCTCGATGCACTCTACCCCTGATGAATTGTATATTTATAATTCCTCGTGCTTTTAATTAGCCCCCCCCCCCCCCCCTTTCGTGGTTACCGTTATGCCAACAAATACCCGGGGCTTGATTTACATGTAAAATCATGGGCGGATCCAGCCATAATAAAGGGGGTTCCAACTACATGTCTCCATTAAATAAGGGGTGTCTAAGCATACCTAAGTGTCAAAAGAGTTTTTCCCGACCTATTCACATATTTTTAAGGTTCCTATATACAAGGTGATAGGACGTTCGGTTCCGTTGGAATAGGTTACCTTTTCACGCTATGCCTTAAAACTTTTCCTGATGCACAGGTAACCTATTCCAACGGAACGTCCTATCACCTTGTATATAGGAACTTGAGAGGATTCCCGAGATTATCATTTATGCAATGCTTGCTCACAAAATGCTAGGGGAGGCCAACCCCGGATTCCATCCCCTTCGACCCGCCACAGAATACAGATATAATTGATAATTGTTATTTAAAAGTCAAATACTATAGCCACTATATAGTACTAGAACCGAACACCTGTTTTGGGATATTTATACATACACCACATCTTCCTATGTCTATTATATAGCTGATTTACCGTAAATAACTGCGAGAAAATGAATAATACACAAGTTGATAATTGTCTCTTCTCTGTTAATTTTAATGTGCATGCAATATTCACTCTGATTTACTTGTGAGACCACCGACACTAATAATAATTACCTACAAAATAATAGGTGCTCCTTTACTGGGAAGAACATTTCGGATCCGATCAATTTATTGGTTCCATTCCCCCATTCTACACTTCTCCTTAGAAAAAATGCCTTGCAATGCGTCATAATTATCTGGACTACTAACTTACTTCCATATAACTTCGAAAACAGACTATAATCTATTTCACTGGATGAGATTGGGCTCACAGATTTTTTAATGGATTGGTAATTTTATTTAAAGCACAAGTTTACAAAGCAAGATTAATCACATTTTTCACCCGGCCTACACATCAAATGGTTGCCTCCTTACCAGCTTACTGACTTACACCTACACAAGGTAAACAAACATGTGACAACTCTTCACCAATGACCTGAGTGAAAGGTTGACGGGGGGATCCAGAACTTTTCATTGGGGGGGGGGGGGGGGGGGGGTTCAGATGGGGGATGCTTGCCTCAGTCATGTTTCTGTGATTCCCTATATAATCAACAAAATTTTTCACACAAAAAGGGGGGCAGGGATTTCTCCTTAATAAGAAATCTCTATTTTCAGCATAAGCTCATATAAATTTGCCTTTTGAAGAACTGAAATAAATATGAGACGGCTAATGATTTTTCAGATGCTTTTACATTAAAATACATCCATGTGACATTCACAATTATATATAGATCCAAATTTAAAAAGCTATTTTTTTCAATATTTAAATAATGTAGGATCAAATCTTGATACATGTATGTAGTTGAAACTGTTAGCTTTAAACATGTTAAACATTAAAAAATGAACACACAAAGTTTAAACCACGTTTAAACATAAGATTGACCATGTAGTCTTTATTAATGTATGCTATTGCTATGAAACTAGGTCATTGTAGGTAAACTGTCATCTATTCCCTTAAATCTTTGTTCCCAGTCACCCCAAGTTTGATTTAAATTAGTCAAGTATATATCTACTCTATTAGGTCTCTAGTTTGGATAGTTAATAACTTGCAAATTAAAATCATACTCCTCCCAAATTTATTTCTTTAAATATTATGGATGAAATACATGTAGCAAGTAAGGGATGAAATTAAATTGGATGAAATGTGGCATTTTTTTTTTGGATAAAGTAGTATGTCTGATGTTGTCAAACTTAATTATAGACCCTTAAGGGGCAGATCCAGTCATTTTAAAAAGGGGTGGGGGTGGGATTCTAACCCAGGACAAAAGGGGAAAGGGGGGGGGGGGTCCAATTACATGTCCCTATTCAAATGCATTGATAATCCGAAAAAAGGGGGGTTCCAATCCCTTGAACCCCTCTCTGGATCTGTGCCTGCCCTTTAAAATTAAATTATCCTTATTTTGAGTTAAAGCTTATAGATTTTTCTATAATGCTTCTCAGGGGCGTATCCAGCCATTTTAAAAGGGGGGTCCCAACCAAGAGCAAAGAGGGGTTCCAACTATATCTCCCATTCAAATGCATTGCTCGGTAAAAGAAAAGGATTCCAACCCTCGAATCTATGGTCAGGTTGTTGTCTCTTTGACACATTCCCTTTTTCCATTCTCAATTTTATCAGGTAGTCGTCGTTGTCCCAGGACATTTAGTTTTCGCTTAATTACTTTAGTACAAGTAATAGAAATCTATGAAATTCAAGCACAAGGTTTGTGACCAGAGTTTTTGTTCAGAGTTTAGGAATTACATGAATTAGGGGCCAATAGGGGCCAATAGTAAACTTTGTTTGATTTTATAGAAAATTGAATTATTGGAGTTCTTTGATATGCCAAATCTAACTGTGTATTTAGATTCCTAGTTTTTTGGTCCTGTTTAAATTGGTCTACCTTAAGGTCCAAAGGGTCCAAAATTAAACTTATTTTGATTTTAACAATATTTAAATTCTTGGTGTTCAGATTAATATGCTGAATCTGAATATTTACTTAGATTTTTTTATTATGGGCCCAAATTTCAAGTTGGTCCAAATCGGGGTCCAAAATTTTACTTTGTTTGATTTCAACAAAAATTGATTATATGAGGCTCTTTGATATGCTGAATCTAACCATTCATTAAGATTTTTGATATTTTGGCCTGTTATCAAATTGGTCCACATTGAGTTCTAAAAGGTCCAAAATTTAACTTTATTTGATTTCACCAAAAAATGAATTATTGGGGTTCTTTGATCATGTTGATATGCTGCATCTAACCATGTATTGAGATTTTGAATATTGGACCATTTTAGAGGTTAATTGTCAATTTAAAATTTTTAAGTACTTGGACCGCATTCATTCTGTGTCAGAAATCTATGCTGCATCAACTATTGAATCACAATCCAAATTTGAAATTCAGAGTTTATCGAGCTTGAATGTTGTGTCCATACTTGCCCCAACTGTTCTGGGTTCAACCTGTACGTTTGTATCAAACTGAGCCATGCATAGCATTTTTATTGGTTATTTATATATTAATTTGAAATTTTGACAAGTGAGACACATACAGATTATACTGTTAACAATATTTCAGAGTTTAACGTAGTCAAGCGAAACAAATTTTAGAAGAATAGTTGAATCATGTCTTTGTTGTCAAATGAAAAATTAGTACGAACACAAAGAAAAAGTATGGGAATGTTTGTTTTTTAAACTATTGACCAGGGTGAAAGTCTTTGAAAGTCATGACTGGCAAAAAGTTTGTGAAATGAAATAGCACAAATATTCCATTCTTTTTAAATATAACTGAATATAAAGAAAAACACAAACTGATGTTTTATAATAGTTTTTACCCTTTTTATGTTTTATAGGACAAGAAATATAGAAAAATAATGAAAAATATAAACAGTTAAAATAGAAATGAGCGCAAAACAAGATAAACAGAATACAACAAGGCCTAAATGGTAAGACCACTTCTATATACTATAAATTCAGATTTTTCAGGGAATGGACAACTTATTGTGATTACAAAAAAAATCTGCATAAAGATCTATATAGTTACATGATATATATATATATATATGTTTCTGTTTTTGCGATACTCACCCAGTCACATTATTCGCATAATTACTAAAAAGTTTCGATAATTTCTGAATTACAGTAATAAAAGAAATTGCCTTTGAATGATGACTCATATAAAAATAAGAAAATGTGGTATGGTAAATGAGTGACTTATCCACCAGAGTTCAATGAAGCGGATGCAAGAAATTAAAGGCCAATCATGGGCCTGCCTTCAATAATGAGAAAACACTTCCTTTATAGGTCATCCATTAAAGATCTCAACATATAAAGATTTAAACAATCCAATTTAGTTCAACATGTTCAAAGTCAATAACAATTAATAAAAAAAAATCATGCCTAATATAAAATATTGTTTGTTTCTCCAGTCCTGACCGACCCTGCAAAAATGGCCCTACTCATAAAATTTTATTGTCAAAACTAAGCCAAATATTATTTTATTCATTTCTGATTTTCGGGCTTGCCGGATCATCCGATAATATTCAGGCTTTTGGGAAAAATAAAATTATTTACCTACCTAACTACCCACACCTGGCTTGTCAGAATAGGGATTAGGGAAAAAAACAATATATTAATTTAGGCCTCATGTCTGTGAGCACTCAACCTGACCATAATATAGGACAGTGGTTCAAATATTAACACAACATATGAACATTCTATAACAACTATTGCAAGTGGCTCAACTTTAAATATCACTGCAAGGCACTAAACAACGAATATTAAATCTTGGACACAAAGCACTGAAATAAGAGAACTCATAAGCATGACAAGTAAGAATATCAAATGAAAGTTTCTCAAAATGTTCATTAAAACATGATAAAATAAGCTTATTTATCATGTTTATATTGCTGTTTTTTTCTCCATTTATAACATTTTTATTTTATTTTGTGTATTTATAGGTCAGATATCTTGGTTTTTATGATCATCAACAGGTCCTGCAGGTCTATACTGAAGAGGAAACTTAATTGTTAATACTTTTCTACATAATGTGCTAATTGGATTATTAATGTGAAATGAACTCAACTGTGTGTTTTTCTGGAAAAAGAAATAGAAAAAATCCTACAAAATTGCTATAAACAAAATGGAGTACTATCAAAAAACACAATTGTGTAAAATGTAACAACCTACATTCATATTAACTGATGGATTATGGAGAAATTAAGAAAAAAAATAGTATCTTTGTCATATTTATTGTCGAAATAAACACCTGCTTTATCCATTCATGTACATGGCTCCATCATATCAAATATACAAAGAAGATGTTTGAAGAACATATGTTGCCAAAATTTATTCAACCAATTGAAGGAAGATGTCTTGTGGATTGAATTATTTATGCACTGAACAGTTATGTAGGGGGTCGAATACACAGCAGCTGAAACAGAAGACAAGTTAATTTGACATGAAAAGTGTTTATTTGATTTAATATGCAAATATGAGCACAATATTAATAACATCACAAATGGTATGATATTCATAGCGTTTTGCTTATTATTGTATTGTCTTAAACATGCTAAACAGTCAGCCTTTTGTTTTTGTATGTTTAATACTCACCATGAAAATTTGTATTACAGTATTAAAGTTTTAATTATCTTTTGTATCAATAATTCAGTCTATGAGAAAATATATTAATACTGTTTGTACTGTTATGAAATTTCCATAGAGGAAAAACATTTCCTTAAGGGAAATTTGATGTTCAGAAATTTCCCTAGAGGAAATTTGAAGATCAATGATTTCCTTAGAGGAAATTTGTTGTCTTGAATTTTCCTCCAAGGAAAAGTGTTTGTCAAAAATTTCCTCACAGGAAAAAGTATTTCCTCCAAGGAAAATTTGAAGCTACAAATTTCCTCACAGGAAAAAGTATTTCCTCCAAGGAAAATTTGAAGCTGCAAATTTCCTCAAAGGAAAAAGAATTTCCTTTAAGGAAAAAGAATTTCCTTTAAGGAAAAAGAATTTCCTCTAAGGAAATAGAATTTCCTCAAAGGAAATAATTATGCAGCAAATTCCCTAAGGGAAATCTTTTTCCCTTGAGGAAAAAACAATTTCCCTTGAGGAAAAATCTTTTTCCTTCAGGGAAATTTGATTTCCCTTGAGGAAAAGTACTTTTCCTCTGAGGAAATTGTTGAAAAAAGGGGCATAACTTTTTCAACAGTGGTGCTAGATCCAAAAAATTTTAGGACAAATATCAGAGAACCAATACCAACCAAGTTATCAACTTTGTTTTGACTTAACTCCAAAAATTAAGGTGACAACTTTTGCACTCAGCGGAATTGCAAACTTGTCCCGGAGACTGTTAAAGTACAGAAAAAAATGGAATTTTATTTTTACAAAATGTACTTCTGGATACTATTTTGGAGGCCGGGGGGGGGGGGGGGTCTATGTTATGATCATAAACAAGCCTAGAACTGTCCACGTTTGGTAGAAATCAGACGCCGCCGACGACGACGCCAACGGAATGTAGGATCGCTATCCTCGAGTCGCTATCACACGGTCTCGCTTTTTCGACTTAAGTCGAAGGCTCGACAAAAAGAATAAGTTTGCAAGAAACAAATACTTGCTATCACCTTATTTTGAAGATTCGCCAAAGGCATGCTTTTTCTAAATGTAAAACATACTTTTAAGGCTAGAAACGAAACCAAGCGTTAGGCTAACAGAACCAGTGGTGGATCATGGAGGGGGATGGAGCCCGCCCCCTTTATTAGAGAAAATTTAGCTAATTTTATAGGGAATCACTGAAGCATGACACTGAGGAGCGGGTCCGGCTACTGGCAAACGGAAAACTTGAAACAGAGCGCACCCTTCCGAAACTAAACGACCCAAACTTATGTCGTAACATGCATGCCGTAAAAATTTAATAATTTATTTCGCTTATCTCCCTTTGTTTACAAGCCTTAGCTTGAAATGACAATCTTGTAAGTTTATAACATTTTAATGTTTTATCAGCACAAACAGCAGAAATCATCTTTTCAATATATTTTTTAATGATTGAGAAATAAATGCAAACTGTAAAAGTGGTTGTAGTCCAAGCAAAATAAACACGACATGAAATCTAAAGAAAAGATGGTACAGTAGTAACTACAGGTCAGTTCGTCCCAAACATGTACGCCCCGGATTTGTCAACGGGGCGGTTAGTCCCCATTATTAGTTACATTTAAAATACATCTTTATCATTAAATCTTAGATGGTATTTAGTTTAATATGAATGTATTTATTTCGTTCAAAGGTAATGGAAAGCCAAAATTAAGAATATAAATAAAAATTAAAAACTTCTGATTTTCTTCATTAATCAGTTAATACAAATGTTAGCAAGAGTTGTTTCCCTAAAATTACTTTGTTTTTTGTGACAATTTTAACATTATTGTCTATTACCTTACAAACTTTAGGAGATTAGATACAATAAGAAAACAGCAATATGATAGGTGATAAAAAATCTATTTGATTGATAACATCTTTGTTACATTCAAAGGACCTGTTTTCAACAGACAATTGGACGTTTCAGAATCTAAAGAATCACAGGTAATTTCATTTTCGTATCCCAAAATGAAAATAACGTCACACTATTGGTTGAATTTCCATTGTTTATGACATTTTTAACCAATCACGACGTTTTGGTGTACACTTAAAAAGATATTACCCAGGATGCATTAGATTCTGAAACGGCGAATTGACATTTCTATGGGAACTAATTAACTGTGCCCCTTTTCTTGCAAATTTATAACAATCTTTTTAACTAGGCAGACCTCTTTCAGGAGCTAAATAAAAGATGAAAAGAAGCTTGCATTGACCTTTTACTTTACATTCTAAATTTCTGCTTCATCATATTTATATATTTATAGATGATGGTTTAACTTGCTTGAAAGGTATTGTGACTGTGTTGACTGCATCTGACAAAATCACTTTGAAATAAAAGATACCACAGATACAGTTTAATCCTATCTTGACTAAAAGATGCAAATTGACAAATAAGGTTTTTTAAGGACTTATTAACTTAACAATGAATACATGATTTCAATTTTTCAATTGTGAATTTCTATTTCTGTGTTTGGTATTCAAGTTCATAATTATGTCGCATTAAATAACATTGCTTATCAAATAATATGCATGTTATTGTTGAATTTGATATTAAGGAGGCTCACAGGTACAAAAATTTCAGCAAAAAATGAAACATTTGTTTTTTCATTACACATTTTATTTATTACACTATTAGTTATTACTTTAATGAGGGCCCTCATGGGGTTTTTGATTATGTGATTACTTGGCCGTTTTTTTAATGATTATTTGATTATTAAGCCAAATATTTCATGATTATTTGATTACCTAGGACTGTATTTTTAGTTTATGATTATTTGATTACTAAAGATAAGCAAATATTTAATGATTATGTGATTATATTGGCAAAAAAATGGTGATTATGTGATTACTAGGACCCCCCCATGAGGGGCCTCTTTAATATGATATGGTGCAAAAATCACCTATAATAATCGATTCAGTTTGGCCTCAGATGACTTTTAAAATGTTTATATCATTGAAAAAGCTCCAAATTATCTCCCTTTGGTGCAACAATGCAATTTTTTGGCATTAAAACTGAAATATCTTTTTTAACTCATTGGTGACCTATATTTTTTATTATTGTTTTCAAATAAGTTGTACATAAACTACATTTAAATAATAGTAAAATTTAAGCAATTTCTGTACATTGTAATTAAGTTCTTTTTTTATTTCGATATTATATTAATTACCTCTATTTCTCTTATTAGTTCAACAGAAAAAAAAGGACATTAACAAAAATGTATGCTTCTTTCGGAGGCAGATTGTGACCTTAAATGAACGGTGACCCCATTTTTTTATTTCATTTTTCTATTAAGTGTATGATAAAGTTCATTTATAAAAAAATATAGAGAAATCCTATAATATTAGAAAAAAAAATTGATTTATACCCGTGAGCCCCCTTAAACAGCCATTATTATCTTTCTACATATATTACCAATTATCTAAAGTTTTCCATTTTCTTTTAGGCAGGACTCTGCAGCTCATGTGGAAATTGTTTGGTGAAAACTAAATATCAATACTGGTTTTATTTTAGTGATATCTACATTATTTATTCCTCACGTTTCTTGTGTAATGATAAAGTCATGAACAAAATCAGAAATAAATGCGATATATGTGGTCAACAAGAATGTCAAGGACATTTACAATTGAACGTAGAAACAAACACTCATGAAGATGAAAACAATAAACCTGCCATTGATGAAAAAGGAACAAACACTGACGATGAAAACAATATACAGACTATTGACGAAATCGGAACAAAAAAGGAAAGATATTCTTATTCAAAAACTTATAAATGTGAGGTATGTTTTAAAACATTTCGTTATTCTAATTCATTTTTAAAACACCAAAAAATGCATACTGATGGGAAAACTTGTAAGTGTGATGAATGTGGTAAATTTTTCGATAGTGATAAAGACTTAAAGCGCCATAATATGAAAATTCATACCAGTGAAAAACAACATAAATGTGACATATGCGATAAAAGTTTTGCTCATGAATCTAAATTGGTAACACACAAGAGGATTCATAGTGAAGACTATCTTTATAAATGTGATGTTTGCTGTAAATCATTTCATCAAAGCGGAAATTTACAGTCACACATGAGAATACACACTGGTGAGCGACCCTTTATGTGTACTGTCTGCGGTAAAAAGTTTACACAGGGTAGTTCATTGAAGCAGCATCTCAGAATACATGCTGGCCAAAAACCCTATAAATGTGAGGAATGTGGTAAATTGTTTCGTTGGAAAGGCGACTTAAAGAATCATATTTCAAAGCATAGTGGTGAAAACCTTTATGAATGCCATGTTTGTGGAAAAAAGATGAGTCAAAGTGAAATTCTAAGAGAACACGTTAGAATTCATACCGGTGAAAAACCGTTCAAATGTGATTTTTGTGGTCTTGAGTTTAGTCGACAAAATTACTATAAGAAACACATTAAAATTCATACTGGTGAACAACCCTATAAGTGTGGTGTGTGCAACAAAGGATTTCATTTCAACACAGCCCTCCAAGCTCATATGAGAAAACACACAGGAGATAAACCGTATAATTGTGATGTTTGCGGTGAAACCTTTAATCAAGAAAGATGTTTGAAAACTCATATGAATAAACACGCTTGTGAAAAAGTGGAAAGTTATAAATGTGATATATGTCATAAAGGTTTTCCTAAGATAAGTGACTTGCAGAGCCATACTATGAATGTTGATAGCAAAGAATTGAAGATGTATTTTTGTGAACAGTGTGCATCTGGTCAGCAATAAATAACTAACAAATATTTGTTTATTGTTACTTTATTATTATGGGCAATTTATGGGTATTTTGTTGTTCAGTCTGTGGGACTGTTTGTTTGCCTGTTCGTCTGTCTGTCCCGCTTCAAGTTTAAGTTCTTGGTCTAGGTAGTTTTGTTGAGCCTGCGACTGTTTTTGCAGAAAGCACAACATAGGGACAGTGATCTGGGGGCGGCAGCAGCGTTAACTAACTTTTTAAAGGCTTTATATTTTAGAAGCTGCAGGACCTTGATGCTTCATACTTTGTATATAGATGTCTGTTATTTTCGTTGTCCTTGCCCTCTTTTTCATGGTTCAGTGACAACTTGAAAAAAAGTTAAGATTTTTAGTAATATTATTAAGAGTAATTGGATAACTATATTTGGTATGTGCGTACCTTGCAATCACACAGTTTTCACTTGACCTCAACATAGTTTCATGGATAAGTGAACAATGTTAAGTTTTGGTGGTCAAGTCCATATATCAGTTACTATAAGCAAAAGGTCTAGTATATTTGGTGTATCAAAGGACTGAAAGTTGAACATGTCCAACTGGTAGGTGTCATTTGACCACATTTTCATGGCTCGGTGGTTATAGTTTTTTGTGTTTTTCTTATACTGTATGCAATAGGCATACTATATTTGGTGTATGAAAGGATTGTAAGCTGTACATGTCTATCTGGCAGGTGTCATCTGACATTTTCATGGTTCAGTGGTCAAAGGTAGGTTTTTGTACGACCCAAAAAAAATTTTGGGATCGTATAATGGTATGATGTCGTCGTCCGAAGACACATTGGTTTCCGGATAATAACTTTAGTTTAAGTAAATGGATCTTCATGAAATTTTTTTCAGAAGGTTCAATATCACAAAAGGAAGGTTAGGATTGATTTTGGGGATGATGGTCCCAACTGATTAGGAATTAAAGGCCCAAAAGGGGCCCAAAAAAAGCATTTTTCTAGTTTCAGGATAATAACTTGTGTAGAAGTATTTCAATTGCTCTGAAATCATACCGCAATGTTTAAAACCACAAGTAGAAGGTTTGGATTGACTTAAGGGGTTATGGGGCCAAAGTTTAGAAATAAGGGGCCAAAAAAGGGCCAAAAAGAAGCATGTTTCTAGTTTCTAAACAATCGTGTTTAAGTGTATGAATCTCTCTGAAATTGTACTACAAGGTTCAATACTGCAATGGAAAGCATGGGATTGAGTTTAAGGGTTATTGCTCCAAGGGGGTTTCAAAAAGTGTGTGTGTGGGGGGGGGGGGGGGGGGGGCTCCTTTTTTTCAAGTTTCAAGAAGAAATCTTCAATTGCACGTTATTGTGCAGTAGATTTGTTAGATCTTTGACCACATTAATTTTGTAACAAAAACCTATATTATGTCAAAAATTTGATCCCAATCCAAAATTCAGACAGACTCGAGCTTGAATATTGTGACCAAATTTGCCCCAACTGTGCAGGGTTCAACCACAGGGGTCGTATAAAGCTGCGCCCTGCGGAGCACCTGGTTGAGTTATGGTCTTCTTATCTAATAATGTATGCAATATAGGTGAAATATATTTGGTGTATTGAAGTATTGTATGATGAACTTGTCAGTTTCGAGTTTAATTTGACTTTGACCTCATTTTCACAGTTGATTGCTCAGAGTTAAGTTTTTGTATTTTGGTCTGATTTTCTTTGAACTATAAACAATATGTCAACTATTTTTGTTGTATGGAAGGATTGTAAGCTGTATATGTCTGTCTTACAGGTATCAATTGACCTTGACCTCATTTTGGTGATTAATTGGTCAATGTTAAATTAATGTTATTAATGTTATTACCATAGTTAAGTCTGATTCTTAGATTCTATAAGCAGGAAGTCAACTTTATCTAATGCATAGATTGATTGTAAGGTGAAAATGTCTGCCTTGTATATTTTTCTTTGTTAAGTCTGTTTCTTAGAAACTGTAAGCAATAGGTCAAATATATTTAGTGTATTGAATGATTGTAAGGTGTACATATATTTCTCGCTTGGTTTATCTGACCTTGATCTCATTTTCTTGGATCATCTCAAGTTTATGTGATAGTTGTAGTAAACTGTTATATTTAGGAATATCAACATACTATATATATATAGCTAGTATCAATGGTTCGTAATGAATGCAAGACATTTCAGCGTGTGCACTCTTGTTCATGAATTTGAGGTCCAATCAACTTGAAACTTAGTACACATGTTGCCTATGATATGATCTGATCTCAATGCCAACTTATGAGTTTTTACCCAAATTTCACGGTCCACTGAACATAGAAAATTCTTCAGGTTAAAGTTTTCGGTCGAGGTAGTTTTTGATGAAGTTGAAGTCCAATCAACTTGAAACTTGGTACACATCTTTCCTATGATATGATCTAATTTTTATGCCCCACCTACGATAGTAGAGGGGCATTATGTTTTCTGGTCTGTGCGTCCGTTCGTCCGTCCGTTCGTTCGTCCATCTGTCCCGCTTCAGGTTAAAGTTTTTGGTCGAGGTAGTTTTTGATGAAGTTGAAGTCCAATCGACTTCAAACTTGGTACACATGTTCCCTATGATATGATCTTTCTAATTTTAATGCCAAATTAGAGATTTTACCCCAATTTCACGGTCCACTGAACATAGAAAATGATAGTGCGAGTGGGGCATTCGTGTACTGAGGACACATTCTTGTTATGCCAAATTATAGTTTTGACCAATCCAATGGATCGTTAAATTCTGGTCAAAACTCTAATTTGGCATAAAAAATTATCAACTTCATCAAAAACTTTAACCTGAAGAATTTTCTATGTTAAGTGGACCGTGAAATTGGGGTAAAAACTCATAATTTGGCATTGAGATTAGATCATATCAATCTGTGTATTATGGAAACATTTTTGTTTTAAATTTACTTTTGTAACATAAACTTGTAGAGTAATATCTTCTACTTCTACCACTAAGTGACCACCGTCATTAGGCTGACTATCCTGTCACTGTTTGGTGTGCGCTTGCAAACCAAAACAAGTCCAAAAAGAATATAAACGAAAATGAAAAATTTTGTGCTGTACATAACAATTGTACATGGTGCAAATAAAAACATGGGACTTGCAATTTAATGTGCATGCGGTAGTCTCTTGAACGAGCCAAGACTTTCTGCAGCGGTCACCGAGGCAGGTAAGGTTCTCCAATCTCTTGTACGTGGATAGAAGGACTCTTTTCTGATGCTGTCTTGCAAGATGGTGTTTGGAAAGAGTGAGCGTTAATATGTCTTGATAATCTATCTGGTGGTATTAGTTTGTCGCCAGCATCATTATTTATTTCCTCGTTTGAGATTTTATATAAGAGGGCTAGTCTTGCGTTAATTCTTCTCTCCTCTAGTGTTGGCCATTTTAGTTTGTGTAGCATGGATTCAACTGATGATGTGTGGTGGTACCCGTCTGTTACAAACCTTGCTGATCTTCGCTGTATCATGTCTTGTATGCTTGTCTTTTTGCAGGTGAGGATCCCAAAGTGTTGGTCTTACTAAAGCTGTATATGCATTGTCCTTGATCTCACTGTTGGCTATATTTAAGTTACATTTAAGAAATCCTATTGTTCTATTCGCTTTCTAAGTGATGTTATTTATATGAGCACCCCACTTTAGATTAAATGTTATGGTGACTCCTAGATATTTGGCTGATGATGCATGTTCTAAGTTGTGGCCCTGGAGGATGTAATTATTGTGTATTGGGTCCTTCCCTTTGTTTATTGGAAGAACAACACATTTGTCAGGATGGAACTGCATCATCCATTTGCCTTATCATGTGGCTAGCTTATTTAGGTCTTCTTTTTTAGGATGTTGCTTTCTGATGATACAGTGAGTCCTAGTACAGATCCCCGTTGGACTCCGGACCCTACATTTATGAAGTCAGACTTGTCTCCTTCTGCGACAACGCACTGTGTTCTATCAGAGAGAAATACTTTTATCCAAGCATTTGTGTTTCCTTTAATTCCATAATGGTCAAGTTTATAGATCAGGAGGCATGGTCGTCAAGTTGGTTACTTATTACTTATTCGTTACTTCAGGAGGCTGTGGCTTACTTTGTCGAATGCCATCGAGAAATTCATGATAAGACAGTCAGTTTGTTGTCCATTATCAAGGTTTCTCGTTATGTCGTCAACAAACTCCACTAGTTGGGTTTCGCATGACAATTGTTTTCTAAACCCATGCTGCATTTTGTATAGGATGTTATATCTACATGATCCATTATGTGGCTGGTGACGATATGCTCCATAATTTTGCAGCAGATGCAGGTAAGAGATACGGGTCTATAAATGATGACTTTAAATCGTTTGCCTTTCTTAAAAACTGGGCATACATTTGGTGTTTTTCATATCGCTGGTACTATTCCAGTTTCATATGATCTTCGATTTATCATTGTTAAGATTGGTCTTACTTGTCAAGCATCTTTTTAAGTACTCTTGGTGTCAAGTTATCTGGGCTTGCTGCTTTATGTTGATTGAGAGCTAAAAATAGCTTTTTTCTTCCTTTTTTAGCTCACCTGGTCGTCAAGTTGGTTACTTATTACTTATTCGTTACTTCAGGAGGCTGTGGCTTACTTTGAAGGGACAAGTGAGCTTATTCCATCACTTGGCGTCCGTCGTCGTCCGTCGTCTGTCGTCGTAAACTATTTCAAGAATCTTCTCCTCTGAAACTATTGGGCCAAATACTTTCAAACTTTAACTGAATGTTCCTTAGGGTATCTAATTTATAAATTGTATCCGAAGTTTTGATCTATCAACAAACATGGTCGCCATTGCTAAAAATAGAACATAGGGGTCAAATGCAGTTTTTGGTTTATAACTAAAAAACCAAAGCATGTAGAGCAAATCTGACAGGAATAATATTGTTTATCAGGTCAAGATCTATCTGCCCTGAAATTTTCAGATGAATCAGACAACCCGTTGTTGGGTTGATGCCCCTGAATTGGTAATTTTAAGGAAATTTTGCTGTTTTTGGTTATTATCTTGAATATTATTATAGATAGAGATAAACTGTACATAGGAATAATGTTCAGCAAAGTAAGATTAACAAATAAGTCAACATGACGGAAATGGTCAGTTGACCCCTTTAGGAGTTAATGCCCTTTATAGTCAATTTTTAACCATTTTTCGTAAATCTTAGTAATCTTTTACAAAAATCTTCTCCTCTGAAACTACTAAGCCAAATACTTCCAAACTTTAATTGAATGTTCCTTAGGGTATCTAGTTTGTAAATTGTATCCGAAATTATGATCTATCAACAAACATGGTTGCCATTGCTAAAAATAGAACATAGGGGTCAAATGCAGTTTTTGGCTTATAACTCAAAAACCAAAGCATTTAAAGCAAATCTGAAATGGGGTAATATTGTTTATCGGGTCAAGATCTATCTGCTCTGAAATTTTCAGATGAATCAGACAACCTGTTGTTGGGTTGCTGCCCCTGAATTGGTAATTTTAAGGAAATTTTGCTGTTTTTGGTTATTATCTTGAATATTATTATAGATAGAGATAAACTGTAAACAGGAATAATGTTCAGCAAAGTAAGATTTACAAATAAGTCAACATGACGGAAATGGTCAGTTGACCCCTTTAGGAGTTATTGCCCTTTATAGTCAATTTTTAACCATTTTTCGTAAATCTTAGTAATCTTTTACAAAAATCTTATCCTCTGAAACGACTGTGCCAAATACTTCCAAACTTTAACTGAATGTTCCTTAGGGTATCTAGTTTGTAAATTGTATCCGAAGTTATGATCTATCAACAAACATGGTCGCCATTGCTAAAAATAGAACATAGGGGTCAAATGCAGTTTTTGGCTTATAACTCAAAAACCAAAGCATTTAGAGCAAATCTGACATGGGGTAATATTGTTTATCAGGTCAATTTATATCTGCCCTGAAATTTTCAGATGAATCAGACAACCTGTTGTTGGGTTGCTGCCCCTGAATTGATAATTTTAAGGAAATTTTGCTGTTTTTGTTTATTATCTTGAATATTATTATAGATAGAAATAAACTGTAAACAGCATTAATGTTCAGCAAAGTAAGATCTTCAATTAAGTCAATTTGACCAAAATTGTCAATTGACCCCTTAAGGAGTTATTGCCCTTTAAAGACTTTTTTCACAATTTGTTCATCATGTTGACTTACTTTAAAAAATCTTCTCCTTTGAAACTGCTGTATCAATTTCAGCCAAACTTAGGCTAAATGAGTTTCAGAGTATCTAGTATAAATTTTATATTTTATATCCTTGTATGTCAAGAAACATAGCTCCTATGGCTAAAATAGAACATAGGAGAAAATGATTATTTTTTTTGGCTTTTGAAGAAAATAGGACGATCTAAAAAACATTTAAATAAATTGAAAAGCCAAAATAATCATTGATGAGAGATTTAACCAAAAGAATTAAGGTGAGCGATTCAGGCTCTTGAGAGCCTCTTGTTTGTTATGGTTATGTATGTTCCTGTTTTTAAGTTCCCAGTCATTTTGCATCTCTGTTTGTATTCTGAACAGGTTAATTCTTCTTTACTTGAAAATGCATATTTGAATTGCTGGTTTAATGTATTGGCTTTACCAGATGATTCTTTATGAAGTAGGCCATCTGATTTCAGTGGTGGTATGTTACTTCCATCAGATTTTTTTATGTGTTATATATGATCAAAAACATTTCATATAATTTGATTTTCTATTACTTTCACTGCTTGGTGTGACTATGTCTTCAATATATCTACAGTATGCCTTGTGTATTTGTTTCTGTGCCTCACGTTTCAGTTCTTTCTACTAAGAGTTGTCATTTGAGTCATTTGGTTTTATTCTTCCTTTTATATGCTCTGTCTTTCTTCCTGATAAGTCTACGGATATCTGTTGTTATTAGAGATGATATCGAGTACTCGAGTACTCTGGTACTCGCTTGGAAGGCCGAGTACTCGAGTACAATTTCAGTACTCGGTTACTCCTTTGGCATTTTATAATTCTGATATTTCTCCTTACATTTCACCTCACCTTAGTTCCCTTTTGAAATATCCTTCGTCATACTAATTAAAATAATAAATTTTCATCCATTGGAAACCATTTTTAGTGCGAGCTGTTTTGTGTGGAATATTTCTTTTTAAGTTGTCATCAGTTGTTTTACAGAATAGTTCCCATAAGACCTCCACGCTGGCAAATTTTATAAATAATGAAATAATCTTAGCTTGTACTTTTTCAGGTCATTTTCTACATTTTCCCATTTTGCCTTCTTGTAGAGTGGGAACTCTCTTGGTTTTTGGTGGATTTTTGTTGGTATCTTATTAACCTCTGTATATTCAATGTCATGATCAGATATTCCTAGTATAATTTCAGTTCTACTAAAGCTTTCTGTGTAGTTTGTAAGGTCTAGATGCATGTTTGATCTTTTGTTGGTTCTTCAACTTGTTGTGCTAGGCCATGATAGTCTAGTATATCGGTGAATTTGTGATGTCTATTTATATGTTCGGTTTTAGGCTTTCCAGTCCCAGTGAGGTGAGTTGAAATCACCTGCTGCTATAATAAATGAGTTCGAATTGCATATATCCTTCCTCGTTAGATGTTTTAGGATTGTAATATGATGTCAGGTAGAAAGTTTTGTGACCAACAAGTTATAGTTTACACCATACTATTTCGCAATCAGTGTGCAATTCTGGTACAGGTAAGCTGATGAGATTATCCCGGACTACAATAAGGACCCCCACCATTTAAATTTCTGTCATTTCTATAGATATTATAACCTGGCGGAAAGATTTGGCTGTCTTTGATGCAGGAGTCTAGCCAAGTTTCTGTTCCAAAGATGATATCAGGTTTTGTACTGTCTAGCAGGTTGTACAATTGGCCTTGTTTGGGTTTGATAGACTGAAAGTTTACATTTAGTATTCGTGAGGTGTTTTATTCTTTTGATTTATGCTTTTGGGAGAAAGTCTGGTGTTGATGAATGTACTGTTAAATTTCTAGATGGAACGGGGCTATCAAATGTTGTATCATAGAGTACACTGAAATGGTTTGGCGTACTGAAGACGAGTAAGAAACAGAACGTAGAATAACTTGGACATCCACACATAACTCAGTCCCAGGCAATAGCAGAAACATTAACATGTTCTAGGTAATATTTTGTATCTAACGATTGGTAATAGACATGATACTACTGGTTACAGTGTCATAGACTATCCCTCGGTCACCCAAGTTTACGGGTTTGTCACATATCCCACGTGTGTTTAAAGTAGTGTTTGTTGTTGAGCCACTGCGACCAGGGTTCAGTTTGGTGTCATTTTAGACTGACAGAAGAATCATTGATAGGTATAAAACAGATTTCCCTTGTATCTTTTTTGATTAACAACAGTTCTATTTTTTACTATTTTCAAAAGTTGGTGTAATGACACATGTTTGTTGTCAAGTTTTAAATGCATGTCCACTGTATAAAGGTGTTGTTTCAAATGCAGACTTTCTTCATTTCGTTTTGAATCAGCTTTGACTGGATAAAGATGGTTTCCAATTGACATCAAAAATAGAAATGTAATGATGAGTGACATCATTGGGCAGTTTAAGCAGGTCTGATAAGATCAACTCATCTAAACACCTAACTTAACTCCCATATCGATCGTCGGACTGTTAGATCTTTATTTTTTAAAAAGCCTTCATTTTGTTTTTTGTTTACATTGGTGATCGTACTTTCAATGTCTGTAAGTAGGAATTCTGTGTAGATCAGCAATGACTTTTTCGGTGCGATTATAACAAAGTGAAATTGGAATACCCTTACCTTTTTGGGGTAATATTAGCTATTTATATACAGGATACAACGATTTTGATGGTGGTGTTGATAGGGGAGGAGGAGGTGTTACTAAAACTTTTCAGTCATAAATCAAAGGTTTGAAATGGCTGTACAAACATAAGTTGATAAGTACAAGACATGTTAGACACTAGTTTTATTACTTACCTGCATGTGATTTATTACAAACCTGGCAGAGGCATCATTTAAATATAGCTTTGTGACTTAAATTACTATACTATTAAAATTTGAATTGTCAACTGATAACGTAGAAAGTGATACATTTTCAATTGCTTTATTCCATTTGTCATTGTAGTGAGCCTTTATCTCATCAATTTTGGGACATTGTGCTGCTTTGTTGATTTAAATACTTAGGTTAATTTTGGATCAATCTTTATAATTGGAATATGTACGTTGTGGTATGTTTGGTTGTTGGTATGCTCTTTTTTAGTCATGGCTATCATTTATAAGTGTCCATTCATGTAATTATATCATGAGGGACTTCTGACTTAAATGTCAACAACTTTAAGTTACCATAAGGCTTCCATCAGTGAGTAAAACTTATACTGCATACTAATGAAGGCTCCGATATAAAAACAATGTGAAACAATTCAAATGAATATTTTGGAAAAAAACTGATCTAGAGGAATGAGTGAAAAAACCCAACTTTCTCATCAATTCAAAACACCATTTATTATTGATAGACGTATAAAAATTCATTCAAATGTACATTACAGGAACCTGATATAACAGTTTCATATTTCATCTAAAATCTGTAATACGTCTTATAGTTCCTATAATTCCTTAACAGAGTATTAAAATGCCTTGGGAGATGAATATTAAACTATTAATGTATAGTCAAATTTTCATTTTATATTTCCCCTTAGGTGTTATAACAATCGATCATGATTACTATTGAGACAACTCTTCATCACATACTAAGTGACTTAGATGTAAACAACTTTATCTGACCTCCTATATATTTAAAGGAATCTGATTGGTTAATAGCAAGCGTGGAGACCGTGTATAATCCATATTAAGTTGTAGGGTTCCATATTGCGTTTGTACGCGGGACTTATTTCACTGACACGGTTAGTAGTGGTGTTACGTCTCTTTATAAAACAACAAGGTGTTGTCGGAAAATCTTTAAAAGGTTTCAACAGACAAAAAAATTGATTTAATTTTTTAAAGCCGGAGGGTCACTTATAGTTGTAAATTTCTGTGTCTTTTTGGTCTTTTGTGAAGAGTTGTCACACTGGCAATTATACGACATCTTCTTTTTCATAAGCTATACCAATAACGAAATCTAAAGCTGAAAATTATCCATGTTTAGGTACTTACGGATGAGAGAGGTTGCAAATATCAAGGACCTCATTACCCAAACAGGCAAAATTCATTGTTTGACCAGTTATAGGCCTTAACATACCAGCCATTGGAATATTCAAATAACAAGGATGTGTCACGTGTAATTCCGCCAAAGCTATCAACCAATGAGAATATGGTTCATTACCTGATTAAAATTATCTGCCAAACCAGACAAGGTTATTGTTATCGCGCAACCAGATCGATAACTGTGGGACGTTTTCCCTTCATAAATACTTGAAGTAGACAAATAACATCTTATGGTAGCACAATACAAAGATTTTTTGACTTCCAACCTCTAACCTTTAAAATGTTGTTACTTTCTTAAAAATGCATATAAATTAAAAAAAAAGAGGTATATATAGATTGATAAAAGATTAATCTTTTAAATGAATGCAATATTTTTGTTATGCAATCATTATGTAATCAATTATTATGCAAACAATGGCAAAATCTTGGTCAGATCATTTGAATGAATTTAGATCTTTCATCTCTATAATTATAAACTAGGAAGTTTTAACGAAATGTTACTCAACACAACAGGAGCTACAAAAGGGTGTCTCAAATTATCGCTGTCGTATTCCATTCTCTCATAAATCTCTAATTAGTGTAAACATTCTTACCACATAAAAGAAGATAATATTTGATTAGGTGTAAAATTTGATCTATACATTCTATCCAAAATCTGAGACACCCTTTTGTAGAATATTGCTCTAGGAACAACATATAATAAAATCAACCCTCTTGGGATATCCACAAAGAAGCTAATTTCAATTGAAAGTAAAAATTCCTTGTAAAATTTTGTAAACACAGTTAACCTTATAATTGATAACATAATTTTTGTATAATACTACATTACTAGCATTAATTTGAAAGAATAATCTGTTATCCTTTTATAAATGTTCAAGCATTAAAAAGAAAGTTACAGCATTTTAAAACTGGGGAATTTGAGGTATAAAATCTTTGAGTTGTGCTACCTTAAACGCTGATATACTACAGGGTAATTTACTGATGCATCCAAAATCCTGGCGTTTTCTGACAAAATCGGAAACAAGTACCCTGTAGACAAATACAACATTTCTACTAAGTACTACAACACTGTATATACGTACTCCAATTAACCGTTAGCGGACACACATCTAGACCTATTATACTTTCCCTTACCCCTCCTTAGTATCTTTCCAAATTTATGTTGAAAAGCCACACCAGTCATCATTCTGTATGTTAAGCTCTTGGGCTGCAACTACGCATATATCACTTGCTCTGTCTCCCACAAACAACTATAACTTCAACCAGGCTTTCTCTGCCTTAATATATTAAAGGTATTCTTGTACCACAGTTTACCCAATAATGTCAATATAACGAATTTATAAGCAACTTTGTGAGTGGGAGCGTATGCTAGCTATAAAACCAGGTTAAACTCAACATTTTCTTCAGGAAATGTCTGTACCAGGTCAGGTATATGGCAGTGATTTTTCACTGGTGCCGTTGATTGATAGCGTTTAACTTTGTAAGTATTTATGGACTCCCTTTTTTTGAATATGACTTGGCATTTTTGTAATACATTACAAATCCGTGGTAAACTCACAGGTGGTACCATATATTTTGCATTAAATTGGAACAATCAGATAAAATACACATGTTTACGAAAGCACATTAAAACAATCGTAAGTTTTATATCACCAATAATTTCATTTGCCTAATGGTGTTACTTCAATAAACATAAACAAGCTATATAGTGTGTATAAACCAAGGAATACAATGCAAAAATAAACCGGTTCTGGGGGTTAAATATGGTAAGGGCCAAGATTAAGACATGTGCATATAAATATAATTAATGTAGACGGTAAGAAATAATTGACAGCTTTTATCTTGATTTTGGTTTATTAATTCCAATCAATCTAGTTAAAGCATTAAAATTCTCGCAAAAGAGTAATTCATAGAATTTGTTCACCAAAAAAATTTAAATGTGAAGCTTTTAATGCATTTTCCCACTTAATGTCTTCTGTTTTATCATCATTTTTGTTTTTCTGAGTCCTTTCATTCCTAACCAAGACTTCCAATGAACACTTCGGTCCGCATCAGTATTGTAAATGCCGTTGATATTTGCCCAGGTACAATGTGCGTGCCACCATCCACTTCTTTTGTAAATGCCACAACGTTGATTGCTAGCCATGTCATTGTCTCTGTCACGTGTAGAGAACATTAAACCATTGGTTCTGGTTCCATCAACATCTTTCATTGAATCACCTGTTCAGAACGCAGGAAATCAATATGATTAACAATTGTTCATTTCAAAATAAAACATGCTAGAAACCAAGTTGTGTTAGCAATCAGTAAAAGCAACACTGTATAGTCGGTTATAAAGGCTTCATCTTTACATTTGTGTTTATATTAACATTAACGGTGTAAATTATACTGCATTAGATGATCTAAAATCGGCAAACTGGATTCTAGTGTTGATATGGGATAAAGAGACCAAGAGGATGATATAAGTATCCCAAAATGCTAAAAATAAAACTACAAAAAATAAGTTGAATTAATCAACAAATTATTTCCGATAACGAAAGGTAATAACAATACAATGGAGTAATTAATTTCTCCATTTATTATTAAAACCGACGCGGGACGTTTGCTCGTTTTCATATGACATTTGCGCTTTTGCAATATTTGTTTTTTATTACTTCCCTCCTCTTTTATACGGGCTTGGGACCGGCAGATTTGACCTGACAGAGTTAAAGTCATACGTACCTGCAGTTCCAGAATAGTCAGAGATGTGCAGTGTATAATTTGTCGTCTCGTCCAAAACATTAAATGTGTCATAGATTGCATATGCTGTTTCTCCTGTGAAAGCTTCAAAGTCGAACCTTACTTTGTAGGCTTTATGCTTGAGAATAAGGTAAATATTATCATTACCTGAAGAAAAATGAGAATATAGTAATTATTTTGTTTCCCAAATATGAATCCATTATATTAAAGTCGGTGCGTTACATTTTTGTGATAGTAGTTATCATAGGTACCAGTCTTATATTTTTTTATACGCCAGACGCGTGTTTCGTCTTAATAAGACTAATCAGTGACACTCAGATCAAAACATAACACATAATACTGGTACGTTGTTGCTACTTACATCTTTGAATATAAGGTAACATCATTTATTTGATTAAAATTTGAATGGTGTAACAGGAACGGAGCACCTGAATATCTCAACGGTTTTTGATTGGATTAGTGTTGCTCAGTTATTTTTAACACACTGTTTGATTTGTGTAGTGCTGTTCGTCTTTTTTCTTTTGCTTTAAATAATTGTGTTGTCTGTCTATCACTCACATGTTTTTGGTTGGCTCCCTTTATGTACCGATTTATTTTAGGAAGAACGCATTGAAAGATGTCAAAATAATTTTGATTTTTCTATTAAAACATTTAGTTTCGTTGTTGAGTCAAATCACTCTTCTTATGTAGTATTGTTCTGATTGTTTTTTTGTTTAAAAAAAAAAATAATATCGCTTTCAAAACATCAATGTTTCATGCATGTAGTAAGTTGCAATATTATTTCCGTGTTAAGTATTATTTCATAGATTGCGTTCTGTAAATCTTTCATAAAGACAATCTATAAAACCGGCAAACATACATATTGAAAATGATTATCTTTTTTTTTTGTGTAAGGGAACAAATAACTATTTCTCGTGCCATTAGTTATCAAAAGTACCAGGATTGTAATTTAGTACGCCAGACGCGCGTTTCGTCTACATAAGACTCATCAGTGACGCTCATATCAAAATATTTATAAAGCCAAACAAGTGCAAAGTTGAAGAGCATTGAGGATCCAAAATTCCAAAAAGTTGTGCCAAATACGGCTAAGGTAATCTATGCCTGGGATAAGAAAATCCTTAGTTTTAGTTTTGTAGATTTTTCATATTTGAGCTTGAATCGGGTTGTTTTTAATGACTTAATCAGTTAAAATCTTTCACATACATTAATTGATTCAAATGAAATAGACACTTAAGTGTTTAAAAAGTAGTCAAAATCTTTCGTAAGATGAACCTGAAATTTGAGGCCAAAATCGGTCCTTACCGGACCTACTCCTTTATCAAAATGACCACATTATTGATATTCATGTCAACACCGAAGTGTTGACTACTGGGCTGGTGATACCCTCGGGGACGAAACGTCCACCAGCAGTGGCATCGACCCAGCTACTTTAATAATACTTTAAGCTAGACACATATATCTGTGATAAATCAAAGGCATTAAATCAACAATCACCTACATAGACGTTCTATAGAAGGTCGACTCACAACTCCCATAATAATTTGTATGATTCTGACAACGGTGCAATTAAAAAGGCGTCAGTATAATCAAAAAAAAAAACTTCGTCATTTGAAAACAGGTTAAAAAATACTACCGAGCCAATGTTCTCCGGAAATTTCTCCAAACCCATTTTTGTAGTAATCCCAATATCTGAAAAAGTCTGTAGTTCCATTAAATCTCCTTTGAATTACCTGTAAAACACGACAATAAATGTTATCATAAATAATTTCATGGGTGAGTTCAATTTTAATTTATTATGGAATAAAACGTTTTTTTCAGACATCTTATTTTACAACAAATGCGGTGAAAAAGGTAAATCATTTATATAAGGAGCAGACTGAGAAATTACATTATTTAACTGAGCAAACAATAACCGGCTTTGCAATCCTATCAAATTACATATATAAAGCATACCTTTTTCGTTTTTTAGATTTAAAATTGTGAGTTTATACGCATGCCTTGTAACGTTGTTATGCATACCACATACATGTTTCATTTCATTTGGAAATGCAACATAATTGTTTACATATACATGAATATCTAGAATGTTAATTGATTAGATCGATAAGATTGCCTGTATTGAAAGATTTGTGAACGTGTGGTGACATAATGAACTCGTACACACTATTCCTTTTGTGAACTGAAAAGCGTTTGCTTGTATGGCCAAGTACAACGCGAGAAACAAAGGAGAAGGACATAACACATTTGAATGAGTCTGAAAACTGAAACGTTCGAGGATTAAATAATTAAAGCGACACAAGTTTAACCCTGTTCAAATATCTTAAAACGATTATTTAAAAATAGGGGTAACAAACGCAAACTGGAGGAATCGCTAAAACTAGAAAAAACGATCGTGAATGGAACAAAGAACTTTCATATTTGTGGTCAGAATACCACCAATGCACAATGATTGCTTCTGATAGACTGATATCAACCTAGGTCTTTCAATTTCGAAACATAGATACAATTCAAAAACGGATTTCTTAAACAGTCTATCAATGACTCACTGTCCATCCTCCATTATCCGTCTCCATGTCACAGAACACTGATATATTATTGCCTGCTGCAGGGTGAATTGTATACACACCGCTCTTACTCCCTGATGGTAAGTCACTGCAGTCCCTATTGGGAATAACATCTGTAATATATTTAAAAAATAATGGTTTTTGAAAATGACAAACCACTTTTTTTCTAATATTTCATATCCCAGCAATGCGCAATATAGCGGAAATTATCTACATTACCAGTGAAGAATGTCATGAATAATAAGGAACAGTATTTTGCCGATGTCAAAATCCATTAAAAAAGGGGTGGAAGATACCAGAAGAACATTCAAACTCATAGATTGAAAATAAATTCACAACGCTATGACTAACACAAAAAGACAAATAGACAAATAATAGTACACAAGACACAGCATAGAACACTAAATACTAAGCAACACGAATTCATCTAAAAAGAATCCCGTAGTGAACTACAATAGAGCGAGCACAGCTGAGTGACAGGATAAGAGATCTTTTACTTAAAATAAATCTTCAATATAAGTGAAAATTAATAATTTAATTATTTGTCGATGCTGCATCATTTGTAAGAATCTTGACAATGAGAAATGAAAACAAAGGTTGTCATGATAATTTATTCCCGGCCAGAATCAATTTACAATCTTGAAAAGATATCAAATGTGACATACTTTATTTTTCTGATTATATTAATTTCGCGATATAAATGAAACCAACTTGCTCCACATTTAACCTTTTTTCCCCCTATATCATATACCTTATCGATTTTTAGAAATCTGTCCTGGTTGATCAAAGAATCTTCCCCGCTTGAATATTGACGTCATACAACAATAACTTTTCCATTGTGGCGTCAGATGTTTTGTAATATGACGTCAAAATTATACGGAAACCTTTGAGATGTCCAGTAACGGCGGACAAATAGCGATAAGGTGTATTCATGCAACATGTAACATTATTAACCAATCGACTTTTATAAACAGAACACTCATCAAAATTAAGAAACTCTGCAATAAATAAATTGTTCAGTAATAGACTAGTTTTACTTCACATGTAAAGATGTATGAGCATTTTCCAAGAAAAAAAGAGTCTAATAGAGGATAACAAACAAACTCATCATACTTTTTCGGATTGACATTTTGTATTTACGCCAGGAGCGCATTTCGTCTACAAAAGATTCGTCAGTGACGCTTGATTAAAAAAATGTTAGAAAGGAAAAATAAAGTAAGAAGTTTAAGATCTAGAGCATTGTCAAATTTTTTTTTTGAGGTATAAAAAACCTACGGATTTAAAAATTTCAAAGTTTTGTTAACAATTAGTTTATAATTTTGACCATGTCAATGCTAATTCATGTCAACACTGAAATGCTGACTACTGGGCTGGCGATATTTTCGGAGAATAAATAATCCACCAGCAGTTGTATCGACCCAGTGGTTGTAAATAAACTCATCAAATATACCAGGATTAAAATTTATATTCACGCCAGACGTGCGTTTAATCTACTAAAGACTCATCAGTGACGCTCGAATCAAAACATATTAAAAAGGCAAAAAAAAAGTAAGTACAAAATTGAAGAGCATTGAAGAACAAAAATGTCTAAAGGCTTGCCAAATACAGCTAAGGTTATATATTTCTGAGGTAGAAAAGCCTTAGTATTTCAAAACCTCGTCGCTGTAGAAGATTATAAATTCCATCAGCCATTTACTAAGGAATAATGGAGAGATTTGATAGTGATGTATGGTGAAGTAATTTTAAGCTATGATATTGACAGATGACCGTAAATATTGAACATTGTGGAAATATTCAAAAATTAGAAAGACAGATTTTGAGAACAGCATGCGAACGAAAATCAACTCATGCGTTATCTGAGCGACCTTAAAAAATAGTTGAGAAAATATGAATAATTATTAAAAATAACCGAATTGATTAGATTTGAGCAATAATATGATTGTTTTATCGGTGAGAATAAAACCAGCAGTCCTCAAAGTGATTGGCACAGATGTATTATTAGCGCAAAGAATTTGTGGCGCAAAAAGCTTTTGTTTTGGCACAAATAGGTATCGGCCGTTTTATCTTTAAATATATAAATTGTAATACCATTAAATATAAAAAGTCACATACGCAAATCATTATTCATCACATTTGAATGCTTTTCCTATACCTTACATTTCGAGGATTTCAATGTACAAGTTTTATTGTTCTTATATCATTAGTTGTGGTCTAGTTTTGTCCACTGACTTTTAAACACATCTATAATTGAACGTAATATGACAATCTGTATTATGAATATATTCGCTGGTATTTAATTAGTTTGCGCATAACCCATATTTCAGTCAGTATTTGAAACTGATATATCCCAGTGAACTTCAAATTATGGATTCTATTAAAAATAAAATGACTGTTTTGTACCATGATCTTTTCCTCAGAACTGACACATATCAACGACTTTACTCTAAAATCTATGACAAACGCGACGATTTTAACTCTTCAATTATCAATTTCCCATTTCTCATTAGTAACATGATCTGTGGTATGATGTTTAAACATATTAAATATACCAACTGATACGTTATGCTCATTAATGTTCATACTATACGGGCTTCGTATACAGGAGTGTGCTCCTTACGCAGAAACTATTCCAACAGAGTTACAAAGAGGAAAAATAAAAAATGACTCTCTGTAAATTTTATGGCCATCATCACGAATTGGTTGATCTGTACAATTTGTCTATATTTAAACGAATTAGTGACATTTCTACCACGTCTTAGATTGTGGTTTAACATCTATGTCGTCTGTCTTCTAAATACCGAACGTGAACTTTTCCCGATTTTGACTGTTTTGCCGAGTGTAAATTTGCACTGCTTTTCGACGTGTCTCGGTATTTGTGCATCCAACGTTAATGTGTTTAATTATCATTCATTTCTTTGTTGTAGTTTTGGTTGAAAGGTACAGTTGAAACATGTCTTATTTGTCAGTATAGTCGAATTAATTTCTAGGTACCAAGTATTCTCTTAGCCCAAATGATTATTACGCTAAAATGACAACAATACGTGAAGGAAATATAGCACAAACAAATGCATGACCACGCAGCACAGAGAAACATACAAATGATTCACATAAAAGTCGTTACATCAGGCATACCGCAGAATAGCAACAAACCGTGGCGTTTTTTGTAACAAATATATAATCTTGAAAGTCATTCATTACTTTCACAATACTAGTCAAAACAATTATCATGATTATGGCGGTATTCAAATGCTTAAACATTTCCATATAAGCGAGGGGTTCGGCTAGAGAAGTCAGAAATTTGGCTTTTGTTATCTTATAGTTCGTTGCTATGTATGTTGGCGTTTGTTATATGCTGCACTGCAGTGCAGTGTTTGTGTTAAGTTTGTTACCTGGATTTGTTTTCTCTCAATTGATTTATGACTTTTGAACAGCGTTATACTACTGTTGCCTTTATTTAACTACAGTAACTAGTTACACGTAAAGTTAATTGATCATACAAATCTTTAAATATTGTTCTTGATATTTTATCTTAAAAAGACATACTTTGATTACAATTCTTTCGTATTGTAATGGCTCCTTTAGTTTGTTTTGTGTCAGGACAACACGCATCAGTAAACTGGCATTGTTCCAAAGCTGAAAGGAAGCTGGCGGAACAGCAGTTGTCGTCATTCGTACAAAGGACAGCACATTCAACCCCAGTTCGAGCAAATTTTGTTTCAATTATTGAAAAATTTGAAATTATTTGTATTCCGCTTTGTTTGTCAAAACTTTCTATTTTCACATAAACACAAGCAACACCATGCTGTAACAATGTCAACACAGCTAGTATCATAAAAAGCATTTTCTCAGTATTGAAATATTTTCACTGAAGTTATACTGTTAAACAGTTATTAAATTATTTTGCAGCTATTATGCAACGTGCAAGTTCACAATAAAATTAATTATACAATCCTACAATGTTATTGTTGAGAAGAGTCTTCTCAACGATCTTATAACTAACACATCAGTTTAAAAATAAAAACAAACAAACGGCAGACCAAAGAATATAGCAGAATCAAATTACTCTGAAATGTAAAAACTAGTGAAGAATGAAATGCAAAAACAAATTTTTGAAATTAACAAATTTCTATATGAAACATGAAACATATCGTACAACATTAAAAAAAACCACTTATGTCCGAACTTAAAAAATACTCTCGTCAACTGGAAGAAAAATAAAATGTTGTTGTTATGACCTGATAGTAATACAGTGAAACCTGGCTTAATCAAATATTGCATAAACCGAAAACCTGGATAAACCACACATGTTCTAAAGCACGGTCATATCAAATTGTATGCGTGGTGAATCTGGTAAAACCGATCATCGGCCAAAACCGAACAAAATCTTACTTCCCGAAGAGGTTCGGTTTAAACAGGTTTCACTGTACACTTAAATAAATAAAAATGTCTTAGAAAATTAAAATAATTATAATACATGATGATTCCTGTAATTTGCAATGTTTTCATCATTGCAAAAACTGCGATGAGATAAATTTCACAAAACTACAAATATTTGTATATTAGATTTTGATTGCATTATCTAAATACTGAACAATGCGCTCACATTTTTATACTAGACCATTATTTGCAATAGAAGATATCAGAATTGAACCCAAGATTCAGTTAATAATTTTTTTCATAGGTTCACATAATTGTTGTATTCGATGCTGTGATTTACTTAGATCTTTAACAGCGTTTACAGCACGTGATGCCGGATCTACTTAACCTTCCGGAGAACCTGAGATCACCCCCATTTTATGTGTGTGGGGGTCGTGTTGCTACGGCTTTAATGTTGTGTCTTGTGTACTATTATGTGTCTCTTTGTCTTTTTCTTTTTAAGCCATGGCATTGTCAGTTAATTTTCGTTAGATGAGTTTTGAGTGTCCCTCTTGCATCTTTCGCCCCTCTTTTAAGCTTAAGGAGGGTCCTTAATGCTCTTCAACTTTATACTTGTTTGGCTCTCTAGCTATTTTGATTTAATCGTCACCGATGAGTCAAATGTAGACGGAACGAGCGTCTGGCGTATCAAATTATAAGCCTGGTAACTATCTCCATAAGGTGTCAATTTCTATAGATAGGATTTCGCAAAATTTATCTGCTTAATATGCTTATAACATTAACCAATTCAAGTCCTGAATAAAAACATGAAAGAAAGTTTCTTCAGAGACACCAGGTTTAGTATTTAATTAAAACAGATATATTTGTCTATTACTTTTCTTTTAGACCTCTTACTCTTTTCATCCCAAATAAGGAAAATATCTAAGACCTCAGACGACTAAAAGGATTTATTATAGATTTTAAGGTAATATGTATGTGGTTTTGTGCCAATAGAACAAATACACTATGAAACCAAATAAACTTGATGAAACAACTTCAGGTCAACGGACGGACTTCAAAAATGAGCGAAATTAGTTAGAACAATTAGTAATACATTGGATGTGTTGGAAACGCATTCTTGGATTCACTTTCACTAGAAAGCTCAAAGTCAAATCTTGGAAAAATCAAGGATGTTAACTTGACCTGAGCGAGTTTCAAAATTGATGAACGGATAATTTAAGAAAGGTTTATAAATCACAGAGGATGTAAATTATGCATTTCGTCAGATAGTATTTCACAAAGGCGTGTAGTGTATAACTTTTTGTTTATCCATAGAGAAACATGAAACTATTATTAGATATTTGATACAGCGTTCTTATTCTATTTGTAGGATAGGAAATATCATACGATATTTGATATTATATTCAATTATAAAATATGACAAGGGTCAAAGAGAAAATTGTCTTTCAAATACAATAATCGTAAGGTATTATGGCATGCGCACAACTGAGTTTCTGGTATAGACCATCATCAGGTTCGCTACATATCTAAAGTTTGGCAACATTAAAATAGTAAACATGTGAGAGAATTAAAGAATCTTATAGCCTTAGCATAACGGTAAAAAAGTTTGAGGTCCATCTTCTTTTGGGGAGTTACAACTTCAGTTTTCTAACAGGGTAGTTAGAGATATCGTATCTTATCCTTTCTGTTACTCAGTGAAAGGAATGGATATTTTCAACTCTAATATATTGAGCATATGACTATCATGGACACGCTGAAAACCTTTGAACTACAGGTTGTTTGCTACTTGCTTATGGTTTAATTCGGTTCTGTTGTTCCGTTGTTTTCCTTTTATAGTTGATTTGGTTCTCTCGGTTAAGTTTGCAACTCTGATTTCTTTTCGTTTAATCGAATTGTGGTTATGAAACAGCAGTATACTACTGTTGCCTTTATTGACGTAGACGCAGTCTTGCTTATCGTTAATAGACATCACTTTCTCTCAATGATGTCTCTCAAAACGACCACGTATCTTTTCAACAAAAGTCGCAGAGAACGCATTAACTTCTAACAAAAGATGACGAAAAGATAAGCAAGTTTACAAATTTGTTTAAAAACTAACGATTGTGCAACACAAACCTTATAAAAAAAAATGGGGATGATACGAGGTGCTATGGAAGAGGGGAGAGAGTGAGGAGATTCTAATCCAGTAATGACATCCATTGTACTGCTCATGTTTAGTACACAATTTGGTGATGTTACAATCAAGGAACAAAATGTATCAATTGTCATAAATAAAGAAAACTATTCGTATGCAAATAGTTATACACAGTTCTGACACAATTTGTGAATAACCGGTTATCTATAATACTTGACGAATATGAGAAACAAAAACAATATCCCTGTTCCACATGTTCCATAAGATTTGTTTCCCATAGATTTACCGATTTTGTTTTCAAAAAAAATCTGTGAATAAGGTAAATAAAAGTTCCGTTAAATCCAATTGAAGATAACCATATATCAGTTAGACTTTTCAATATTTTCCCCAATGTTTCATATGTCATATTTGAGATTGATTTCACATAGAACACGCCTGGCTATCAGTTGGACGTGTTACAACAGAGTACTAGTATTTTCATGCCAGATACAACTGGGTCTGTTTTCTTGCAGATCGATTGCTATTTATAAAAAAAACCTGACATGAACGACAGATTATAACATTTGTACCTATTACATCTGCTGTAAAAATAACCAGTTGTAGGGTGTGAGTTGCAGTCAACATAATTTCGTTCAATCATACGAATAAGGATGTATTATGAAAGAAAAATGCATTCGAGCTATATAACATATGACATGGCCCGGGTCGTTTTTATTTCGAATGGTATCACGAATCAAAACGACGAATAAGATAAACGAATGTAACGGCCAAGGACTTTGTAACTGAAGTGTCTATAAGAACAGGCAGACACACTGGAAGAGCTAAATAATCAAAAAGTACCTTAAATAGGAAAATTCATCCAACGTCAACTTTGCCTTTGCGAGTTGAGATCCCAGTCTTTTTTATGATTTCTAAATTAATAACAGGCAATTTTAGAAAGGGTTGTTTTAAATCAAGCCAGTACCGAAGTACTGGCAAAATTACATAATGTTCTATTCATCATTTAAAGATAAACTGATTTAACTAAATAATGTTTATATCAATGTTTAACTAAAGAGTGTTTGCCATAAGTTTAAGATTTATGTTATAGAAAAGAAGCAAATTAAAAACCTTTAAACAATGTTTAATCTGTAATTTTCCATATTTTTGATTTTGCCATTCGATAAGGGAATTTTTGGTTTGAATTTTCATCGGAGTTGTTCTGAATATTTATTAATTTAACTTTTTATACCGGTGTTTACAAAACTTTGACTTTTACGAAAAACTAAGGATTTTCTTATCCCAGGCTTAGATTACCTTAGCCGTATTTGGCACCACTTTTTGGAATTTTGGATCCTCAATGCTCTTCAACTTTGTTCTTGTTTGGCTTTCTAAATATTTTGATATGAGTGTCACTGATGAGTCTGATGTAGACGAAACGCGCGTCTGGCGTACTAAATTATAATCCTGGTACCTTTGATAACTATTTTCTCTGACTGTTTATGAAGTCTTTACACTAAATCCATTGGATGTGGATGTGTGCGGATTGATAATTTAGTCTTAGATGCATGATTTTTTTATTAGTTGTTAGAGGCTTTGAACTAGCTGTCAGATAACTGCAAGTACGCTCAGATCTGTTACTAGTGTCTTTTTGTTGTTGGGATGTATAAGTACCCGGCCACGTCCACTTATATTTTTGTCCATCTGATGAGTTAAGCCTTTTTCAACTGATTTTTATAGTTCGTTCTTATGTTGTACTGTTATACCACCGTTCTAGGTAAGGGGAGGGTTGAGATCCCACTATCATGTTTAACCCCGCCACATTATGTATGTATGTGTCTGTCCCAAGTCAGGAGCCTGTAATCCAGTGGTTGTTGTTTGTTTATGTGTTACATATTTGTTTTTCGTTCATTTTTTTAACATACATAAGGCCGTTAGTTTTCTTGTTTGAATTGTTTTACATTGTCATTTCGGGGCCTTTTATAGCTGACTATGCGGTATGGACTTTGCTCATTGTTAAAGGCCGTAGGGTGACCTATAGTTGTTAATTTCTGTGTCATTTTGGTCCTTTGAAGACAGTTGTCTCATTGACAATCATACCACATCTTCTTTTTTATATATCAATTACCAATCCGCTATTTTGTAATACCATATCATTGGATACTGTTCAACGTATTTTTAAGAAGAAGCACAATGTTTTGTCTGTTTAATTTTTTCTTTTAAACATGAATTGGCAGATTATTTCGACTTATGAGTTTTTAATGTCCCTGGGTATCTTTTGCCTCTCAGCTGGAAGATTTTTTCCGGCTTGGTTTTAAGAAAGAATTTTTCAGAATTCTATTTCATAAGAGTACAAGCATTTCGGTCAAGTACCCATTGGAAAACCACTTGTGATTGAAATATTGATCCATTAAGCCGAACAAGTATATGCTATCGATAAAAAAAAGTTCAACATTTTAACGATACCATCCTCTGTTTATTTGTATTTGTAATCAGTGTTGTTTTTCAAGAAGAAAGCAACTTGAAATTTTGATATTGAACTTTTAGATATGTGTACTTTGTCTTTTGGTTGTTTGGTAATTTGGTTTTGGGATTGGTGTCGATCTGAAGAGTAAAGTCCTGTCCAACTGATGTTTGTCCAGGCTGCTACTTTTGTCGAAAAAGCGAGACATAGTGATCCGTCGTCGTCGTCGTCGTCGTTGGTGGCGTCCTCAAATATTCACTCTGTGGTTAAAGTTTTTGAAATTGTTATAACTATCCTGGATTTCTACCAAACTTGTAACAGAAGTTTGTTATTGACCAAAAGCTAGTAGTCCGGCCGATTGGTGCAGATATAGAACAGAATTGCTCACTTGATGAGGAAAGCATGAAACTTTGCATATTAGTTCTTGGTTATATACCCTTTGATTTCAGCTATGGACCCACTCTGAAAAATCCAATATGACTGCCATTTTCAAGATGGCGGAAAAACGGTTTAAATATCAAGATTGTCCTTAAGGTATTCTTTATAATTTCGGAAATTAAACTACTGATTCTTTAAAAATGGACTTCATGTTCTTGAATTTGTTATCAATTAGTTTTAAAATATAAAAAAAAAAATAATTTGCTTATTTCTATAACACATACATTTGCAAATATGGCTGCATATGCAAAAAAATATAGTGAAATTCAAAAATGTTAATCAATATGTAATTGTTCTGTAATTGTAATGGTTGGAATTAAATAGGTTGACACGAGTCGATTGAACGGTAATATAGGTCGGTTAAATGTGGTGGAATAGTAGGTTACTCATCTGAACTTTGAGGCAGTGCCGAGGGCACCTTGTATGTGTCTCTTCAATGTCACGTCTTACGTCACTTATCGCGTTTTCATCTGCCGTACTCACTACATCGTCAAATTATTCTATGTAATCAATAGGTGTACCTTTCTTCAGGCGGATTAGACGATTGCCATCATTTAAAATGGTTAAAGGGCAACTATTTCCTTTTCCAACTACGTGCGAAGCAAATTCGCAACTATTCAGAGAGCATGGTCCTAAAATGCACTCCTGGCCAGCACTGTTATTAGTTTTAATGGTAACAGTTATTTTTGAGTTTGGCGGAACTGTGATGGTTCGTTTTATTGAAATCTCGTTTCCACTGTTAACAAATGCCGCATTTATCACTGTATTGTTGGTGGTAATTGTGGGAGTATTCAGGTTTATCACTGCGCTCAGTATATCCGAAGTCTAAGTATAACATCGTCTGTTAATGGCTCTTTGCACACATCCCATTGTATGTTAATTCTATTAATATCGAGAGTCGTTCTTTATAATCTTCTCAATAACAAGCTGTTAACCCAAACCACGTAGCGTTACGTTCTCCAAATCTCCATTTTCTGCCGGAATTAATTTCTCATTTACTAATGTTATCATTACAGCAGTGTCCACAATCATGCTTACATACTGGTCATGTATAGTACTTTCTACTGCTAAGCTCTTTCAAATGGTTCATCGATTTTGCGATGAGGTGATGTGACTTTGCCAATAGACTTTGGAATCGTGCGTTGGCCTACTTGCTGTTTAAAGACTCCATTGTTGGGGTTGTACTATGATTTGCTCCGTATCCTGGTCAAGGTGACCGTTGTCTGAAATAACTGGGATTTCTGGAGTTTGTCCTCGGAGATGCTAACCGTTGTCTTTAGGGTCTATATGATCTCTAGCGTAGTGGGGGTGTTGCTGATCGATAGGCATTAAGCTTTGGTGTATTTCTATCTAGCGATCATACGCGATTGTATTGCTCAGGAGATCTTCCACGTGTATATTGATCAGGTGATCTTCTATTGAACTTGTGATCTTCCATGATTATTTGATCAGAAGAACCGAGGTTATATTGATCGGCCAATCCACGGTTATGCTGATTAGTTGAAAGCATAACATCAGGTAGTTTTGTGACAATTCGTGTAAGGTTATGCACCTCATTAACCAAAGGACTGCTCATATTTTTTTTATCGGTCGGTGATATTGCGCCATCAGCAAAGTAGACTTGTCGATGGTCATAATTGGCACTTTTTGGTCCATATATCGCCATCTGGTATTCTATTGAGGTTTTTACAATTGTTTTAACGCCTTGTTGAATGTTTCTTGGTTCCTCTCTAGTACATGCCTTGAAGAATCTTTGTCTTTACATCCTCGACGGTATGCTTCGGTTCCAATCTGGTTTGATCGTTTTTCTTGCTGAAGCGCTGCTACAAATGAATGCTTTTTTGTAAGGCCTTGGAATCATAATCTGCGTTTACCTTAAGAGTGTATTGAAAGCCAACATCGGCCTGGCAATCTGGGGCCTACACACATTTTTCCTGTTTTGCGATTGTCATCTAACGGCAGTTCGTTCAAATTGGTAAATGAACACCTACCAAGTCATGGATCCTCTTCGATTGAGTTTTTATAAAATGGAGAATGGAAATGGGGAATGTGTCAAAGAGACAACAACCCGACCATAGAAAATACAACATCAGAAGGTCACCAACAGGTCTTCAATGTAGCGAGAAATTTCAGCACCCGGAGGCGTCCTTCAGCTGGCCCCTAAACAAATATATACTAGTTCAGTGATAATGAACGCCATACTAAACTCCAAATTGTACACAAGAAACTAAAATTAAAATAATACAAGACTAAAAAAGACCAGAGGCTCCTGACTTGGGACAGGCGCAAAAAAATGCGGCGGGGTTAAACATGTTTATGAGATCTCCACCTCCCCCTATACCTCCAGCCAATGTAGAAAAGTAAACACATAACAATACGCATATTAAAATTCAGTTCAAGAGAAGTCCGAGTCTGATATCAGAAGATGTAACCAAAGAAAATAAACAAAATGACAATAATACATAAATAATAACAGACTACTAGCAGTTTACTGACATACCAGCTCCAGACTTCAATTAAACTGATTAAAAGATTATGATTTCATCATATGAATATCAGGCACAATCCTTCCCGTTTGCATTTTTGGGAGCTGTGGGCTTCGGCTCCGGTCCCTTGCACCAAGATTTTCTTGCCATCGGGTATATTTTGAAGAAGAGGTGTTGCCACACTCTTTTGGTTTCCTCTGCCCTTTCCTTGATCGGCCAGTGGAGTCAACTTCCTCTTATGGGAAGCCTGTTAGAGCTCCAGGAGCTGACGAGGTTGTCATAATTGGAGTAATAAATGTGGGATTTGCCATTGTCTCGACGGGGATGATACCTTAAGTAGGCACTGCATTCAGCATTGGAGAAACTTGATAGAATCCACTTGCAGCCAATTGTTTCTGTAATGGTTTGCTGCTCTGAACCAAATATTATTGACTCATAGTAGATGGTAAGTGTGCGTAAGAAGACACATAAGCATTTTGCTGGTATCCTTGATTAGTACTAGAGGATTATAGTATGTTCTTAAATAGAGATTGTTGTTGAATAATTTGAACGGCCAAGGGCCCGGACATAGGACTTTTGACTTTAGGTGAAGACACCTTCAACAGAATTGGTGCGGTTGATGGTCCTTGCGAACTACAATTGGGGAAAGACCCAAGGCATGGATTTTGTTGTGTACTTTTTGAAACTTGCGTTGTACTGGCTAAGGTCAAATTTTTGCTTAGATGATGTGTCCATTGCAGAAATTTTAACTTCTTTATTTCGATTGTCCACTAATTCATTTACAACAGATGCCAGTTGTTGGAAGGTACCCTGCTGTTCAAATGCACTTTTAAATTGAACTGTGTCAGTCGTCAGTTGTTGTCAGCTTGTCCATTCGTCTCACCACACCATTGAATATCTTATTGGTCTGACCATCAATTCCACCAAGCAAGTATTACTAGCCTTGTGGTCTATCCTGTCTTTAGACTGCTGAAGTTGCTGAGATATTGCTCTCATCTGTTCGTTGCATTGAGCATTAGATTTTCTATCTGCTAAACATTCTTGGTACAATTGTTTAATAGTCATTTCTGAGCTGTCCTCTGTTTAAGCGTCTTCAGCTGTGGGTTTCTCCATATGCCAAAGTGATTCAGTTTCTGCCATTTCAATGTTCTTGTCCTTGTTGTCCTCAATTCCTGCCATTTCACTGACATGGGTTTGAATGATTCTTCATTCAAAGTTTTTAATATCTCAAATTGAAAAATATTGTGACCCAAGAAATAAGATAGGCACTGAATAATATTTTAAGGCAGATAAATCCCAAATCACAGCTTTTATGTGTGACCCTAGACAACAAATAGTGCAGCTTTTAATGAAAGCTTCTACTGCAGCTTTTTATGAAAGCTACTACTTTGTGTATGAAATGACAAGCAAGGCAAAATAAAAAAGGACAGAACTGGGACAGATACTTAATGACACTATACATCAATAAAATGCTTATATTCAGGTCAATTCTCAATAATGAAAATTTGCTTATTTTTCAAGGCGGCCATTTTGAAAATAGCCGCCATTTTGTACTTCAAAGATAGATCAAAACAAAATCCTGCTAATTATTCAAAGTCAATCAAATATGTTGATTTTTGTGCTTCCAGCATCAAATCCACTGTGGTTTGTGCAATACTGGAAAATATGTTAGAACGTACGGCAGCCATTTTGAAATAAGCCGCCATATTGAATTTTGAGGGTGGGTCCATAGCTTATATTTCTCAGTACACAAAAATGTACAATCATGCAAGAATTGGTGCTTTCCTCATTATTTGAGCAATCATTTTCACCGATTGGCCGGACTACAGTATCTAAAAGGAAATTTGTAAAAAATGTATAAAAATATTTCCTGTTTTTCGATGTATTACTTATAAATAGACTTATTTCCCCCAACCCCCCAGTTTACATTACATACAGTATGCAGTTTAAGTTTTCAAAACATTTATTAGATTCATAAACCATCCAGAATTTTTACAAAACTCGAAACCCTTATAAATTTTTATCTTTTGCTATCAAACCAATTTCCTAAATTAGGACAATGGCTAAGAACTTGCACAAAAGTTTAAATTTGCCCTTTTTTGTATCCCGTATACAAGCCTGGTACCTTTGATAACTATTTACACCACTGGGTCGATGCCATTTCTGGTGGACATTTCGTCCCCGAGGGTATCACCAGCCCAGTAGTCAGCACTTCGGTGAAGACATGAATATCAATTCTATGGTAATTTTAATAAATTTCCTGTTTACAAAGCATGATTTTTTCAAAATACTAAGGATTTTCTTATTCCAAGCATAGATTTGCTAAGCCGTATTTGGCACAATTTTTTGGAATTTTGGGTCCTCTATGCTCTTCAACTTTGTACTTGTTTGCTTCATAACTATTTTTATCTGAGCGTCACTGATGAGTCTTATGTAAACGAAACGCGCGTCTGGCGTATAAAATTATAAGCCTGGTACCTTTGATAACTATATATGTCAATCAAAGATTTGTGTTTAACAGGATTAATTTGTTTAACTGTCACTAACTGTAAACTAAGCAATCGTGTTTCATCCTAAGTTCATTCTATTTCTAAATAAATATAATAAGCATTATTAAAAGGAGCATTTTCTTAAGGGCAAATGCAATAAAGAAAGACAAGTAAGAATTGTATAACTTAGCTAAACAGTAAGTATGTCGGAAAATTATGAAATAAAGGAAACTGCAACAGGAGAGTTATCATACGACTTTTTAACACCGTTAATCACAGCAGTCCAGAATAATCTTTTTCCAATTCCTTTTATGTACGATAGATATGGCGTTGTATAGAGTAATGTACGAAGCGCACTTGTCATATGTTTTGAGTCAATCTGTTTAAGCATTATCAGGACCATCGCATTTTTTCCTCGTCGGCGTCTCCTTGCTTGAACAAGGTTAACTTCCCATTGACACCATTCACTTTTAGCAAAGTTATTGGACATAATGACGATAAACTTCCAGCTTTTATTCATAAACTCTTCAATATTGTCGACAATATCTTCGCCTACCGGAAAATCTCTACAATGTATACAAACTTTAAATTCTTCGTCTTCTAGGCGTTTCAAAAGAACCTCGTGAACCCATTTACGATCTTTCTCGCAGTAAACAACATAGACATCAAATTCGTAAGTTCCCGGTAAATCCGACCGAATAGATCTTCGCTGGCGACGTCTATAGAGATGATAAAGGTATAACGCATTGCGGATATTGTTTTGACATTTCAAAGTCACACTTCCTATCAAAATAATTGATACAGCACAGAATAAAACAGACCCAATAAAAATGTCAGAAGGGTCTGATTCACTGCAAGTCTCTTCTGTTGGCAAATAGTCAACTATTTTAGTGTCCTTTAGTTTCTCTGGAAATGAACACAAGTAGTTGTCAGGCCACTTTACCAGTTTTGTAGATAAATTTGAAGCACGGAGGTAATCTACAAACCATTTATGATTGCAAGTACACCAAAATGGATTGTATGATAAATCTAAACTTTCCAAAGATGCAAAAACACTCTCGGGAAATGACGTTTCATTGATTAGATTAATTGCATTTCCATTGAAGTTTAAAATTTTGAGTGATGTCACATTGTGGAAAAGTGTACGATCCCATTTGCTTATACTATTTCCTTGTAATATCAAAATACGAAGAAATGGTTTGTTTTGGAAAAACATGTCTGGCAGGGTTGAAAAAAAAGTCTTTTGCAAAACTAATTTCTGTAAATTGTCCAAAGGTTCAAACATTTGGAGAAAAATAGTTTCGTTTTTTGGCAAATAGTTCCTCGTCAAGTCAAGGTTAGTGAGGTTATGCAAGAATTGGAAAATTGACTTTGAATCAAATCTGTCCAAGTCGGTAAACTTGAAATCATTTTGAATAAACTGTAACTTTTGTAAAGAAATACAATTGAAAGCACGACTTTCAAGTTTTCTTAGTTTCAAATGACTAACTGAAAGCCTTTCTAGACTTGTCAATGGTAAAAATATATCATTGCCGATCTCAATTATTCTATTATTGTCAAGTATCAATTCCCGTAATTTGTTCAAACACCTGAAAGATCTGGATGAAAGCGATCTAATAGCATTGTCAAATAAAGTCAACTTTTCAAGACTTGGGGCAAGTGTTGATTCATTTGCGGAACAAAATTTCGGAATAATCACTATTTGATTTGCAGTTAGATCCATTTTCGAAATCATTCGTTATAACCAAACGTTCAATTCGATTATTTCTGCATGTAATTTTTCCAACTAGATTAAAGGGCCTCAAAAATGATGCATCAAAAGTCAATAGAATGTTGAAGTTCAAAGAAAGTGTAGAAATATTAGCTCCAGCTAAATTTTTGAAAAGAGTATCTGGAATTTTTTCCCATCCATTATTTTCGAATTTCAATGTTTCAATTGTAGACAAGTTTACGCTTCGAAGTGAGGTTTCAAGAGTCGATAAATCAAGTTCCTCTTCATATGAAATTTCAAGTGTTCTCATGGTATTCAAATATTTAAACGTGTCATTTGCTACCGTCACAATCCCATTATTTTGCAGTAAAAAATGTCTGATGTTATTATCGGTTACATTATAAAACGTATCCTTGTCCAGATGTAAGAAAGTATTTGACTTTAGCAGTAGTGTTAGAGAATATTCTGGAATATTTGGAATGAATGTTAATGAAAAACACGATGTCTTTAAGCTTTTTCGACTGCAATGACAGAAATTTGTGAAACAACATGTAGCTCCATCGATTAGATAAATCACAAAATAAAATCTTAACACACAAACCATTATAAACTCCTCACTAAACCGATGTGTAACAAACAATAATGTGAAAAATGAATGATATATGCTTCCTGCAGCTATCTAAATTGCAATCGTATAAAATTAAAGTATCATATTCAATATATTTTTTGTAATTTTTAAAGATTGAAGCACGCAACCTTCCTTAAAATGGGGGGAAATACTACTACTTCTTTTTTTTTTTTTTTTTTATTATTTTGCTCTTCATTATAAGATACATTGTGTGAAATTGTTCGGTCATAAAAATACCAATTTCTTCTTCCTGCTTATAATAATTGAATAAAAGTTCTTTTTGTAAATTAAAATTCAATTAAAGGATATTCATCTGTAACTTTCAAAATAATTTCTTCCTTTTTCCCCATCTACTGACATGTATTTTCAAATACCATATTTGTTAAATGTGTTCATCATCGATACAAAATTATCATTTTGAATGCTAGGTACTCATTATGTCTACACTAGACTCATCCTTACGGTTTTGCCAAGTACAACTTAGGTAATCTGTTCCTGGAGTAAATAATCCTTAACGTTTGAAAAAGTTTTGTAAACAGCTAATTTATAATTATGACTATATCAATGACAATTCCTGTCAACACAGAAGTGCTGACTACTGGACTGTTAAACTATGATGGTATTTGAACGATTTTATTTTGTCATACACGCATCAATGTTTTTCAATACAAAAATGAAGCGTTTTTGTTAAAATTTCGAGTCAATAGTTATCAAAGGTAGCAGGATTATAATTTAATACGCCAAACGCGCGTTTCGACTACATAGGACTCGTCAGTGACGCTCAGATATCAAAAAGTGTTAAAAAGACAAACGAGTGAAAATTTGTAGAGCATTGAGGAACCAAAATTAAAAAAAGGTTATGCCAAATACGTCTAAGATAATCTATTCCTAGGAAATGAAAATCCTTGGTTTTCCTAAAAATTCAAAGTTTTGTAACAGGAAATTTATTAAAATGCCCACATCATTGATATTCATGTCAACACCGAAGTATTGACTGGGCTGGTGATACCATCAGAGACGAAACGTTCACCGACAATGACATCGACCCAGTGGTGTAAATGTTTATCAAAGGTACCAGGATTATAATTTAATACACCAGACGCGCGTTTCGTCTAAATTTATCTCATTTTCCTGTTTCGCATAAACATTAGGTTAGTCAAATATACAAATATCTATTTATAGTAAATTGATTGTGTTTAATAACCGTTGTTTCCAATGAAAAAACCCGATAATTTTACATGTTAAATTAATCCGATCATTTCACTCATCCGCAATATACAGCAGTTAGTGATTTCATGGCGTTGTCGATGACATGGTATCAACACAAATGAGAACTAGATACATTTCCTTTCCTTTCATTTTGTACTTTATTTTATTAAAATGTTTTAGGGTCAATGTAATACAAAGTGACCGAACAACACCGATAATTAACTCATGTGCGTTGCACATTCCCGATTAAATGGTTTGTTCGATCACTCGTTTACAATTTTCTGTATTTAAAATTAGATAAGTTATTATATAGGTGTTTTATTGTGAAGAACCGTGACATACCGTTGCAGTTTATATAAATTGGTTAGTTTTGTTTTTACAAAATTTTGGAAAGTATATTAGATAAAATAAAGCTTTGATTCTTTGTTTGAGTTAAACTTTTTTTTTGTTTTGTTTTACCGGTTCAGTGTTTTTTATTAGGTTGTTTGGAGATGTTGTTTCTTCCATCTCCAGCTTTAATGAAGAGACACTAGTCATTTATATACTGAAAAATTATGTCGGTTGTTATACATGAGAGGAATCAGAATAAAGAAGTAATGCCAATTTCTCCTGATTTAATTTCACTGAAGTGCTTTTACAAAAATCTCCACTTCTAGGGGGAGTATTGTTTTGGTTTCAGTTATGGCTATTTTCAGATACCATTTGGTTGTCTGTATAGAAACAAACCATATCATTGTAATAATCCTTAAGTACACATATTATACTTAATATATATTCGAATGTAAGGAAAGATACAAATTATTCATTTGTTATTCAAATTATTCATTTGGGGTAAAAAAAAATATAGTATCGTCATTCGTTAAAAATTTGACGATAGTTAACAAAGGTACCAGGATTATAATTTGGTTTCTCTTTGACAAAAAATCATGTTAATGTTTAAATTTTGTATCTTAATTTTTCAAGCAGCAGAAATGAAGTTGAATGTCGTTTTGAGTTAATATTATGTGCACATTGTTAAGCATATTATATACACTCATTAGCATTACAGTTGAAACAGGAGTAGATATTTCTTTTAGAGACAAATAATACAGGAACAATTAGCATATCCTTTTTTAATATCGACAATTGAAGAAAGCTACGGTAATCATTCAAAACCTTTTTAAAGTCGTTCGTTGCTACTTAACTTCGTCATAGAGATTTTGTAGCATTATGGTGATTGAAATTATCTAGAGATCTTCGAACGCCATCATTATTGAAAATTATATTTGTTCTAGAAGAAGTTTTTGTGAAGAAGGCAAATAACATTGCTTGGAAGGAATAACTCATTTTGAATAATTCTGATCAAAATACCATTTACGCAATTTTACACTATTATCTATGATTGACTTCTTAGAACTCTAATTACGAATTTATTTTGTTATACTCGGAAGCTTATTTGCCGAAACGTTTACCTATGGTGATAAAAGACAAAAAGGAGACGCTGGTCACTTGAATACCAACGCACACCATCTTAAATAGCAAAAATAGTTATTTTATCTATCCCTATCATTATTAAACGCAATGAATCTTATGCCTAATACTAAGTTTGATTAACTATCTTAATTCCCTTGTAACAAATGCAAAACAATTGTGCCAGAAATAGTAAATTGTATAGCTGAATAGTCAAAATCCTCAGATAGTATCTACCTTTTAAGTAGTTGCCGTGTTAATTGTATTATCTTAATTTGTATGTTCTGATCCTCAAAGTACGTGTATTACATCAATTTCGTAATCATCATCAAAGGTTATGCGATACCGGTATAGCAAAATAATAATAATGCTCCGAAAGTTTTCAGATATGTTTTTTGTTTCTCTTTTATTCTTAATATTAGAATGAATACCTAAATGAAATGGAAAGGGACATATATGGGATATATTTATTCGTATTATATGAATGAATACCTAAATATAATAAAAAGGGACATACATGGGTTTTTTATTCATAATATATGAATAAATACCTATATAAATCATAAAGGGCGAAATACGACTATTAAATGAAAATTCTGTACAAGACTAGCACCTCTGTTTATAACCAGTTCTTAGCCCCGTGAAATTGTAATGAATAGATAAGTTATAATGTATTTTAAGGTATTTGTTATTGGTATATAAAACAATTTTGTGCATTTATATCATATCATCAATCAGGTAATTATGTCTCTCTGTCTTTAATGTTTTGTTATTGTTTTATTGTGTAATTGTTTATTGTGTAATTGTTTATGGTGTATTGTTCCATATGGTCGTATTTATTTGAAATATAATAGGCTTCTTCTTCTTGTTGACGCATTTTCGGAAAGATTTTAAATGAAAAATATAAACTCATTCATATTGTATTGTAGATTTTTAAAAAAGGTGAACAGTATGTTAATGTAAGCATAATATGTATTACGAGATGATATGACTTTTCTTATTTCATGGACGACGATGACAACAACGTACCAAAATTTCAAAATGAAGTAAATCTAGGACAGCTTTTACATTTTTACATTATACGGACGAAATAAATTGGTCATATAATTTGGAATTAGAAAAACACCACCTGACAAAATTTTACCACTTATTTTTGTTTGGCATTAGATCACGACACTTAACTGTTTAAGTTCGCAATATTTTAATTTAACTTCTTTCTATCTTCTAAGTGATCACATATTTTCCAATTCTTCAGAATGTTAGCCTCTCTTCACAAACAAACATGTTTACGACTTGATTATACAGAAAGAAGAGTGCTCTCCTTTTTACGGGTGGTCGGGCGTCTTGAACGTTATTATGAATATTTGTTTGTGAATGAATACTAAGCAGAGTTGATTTAAAATCTCGATAAAAATAATTTTTCATATGTTTAGTAGTAAGTACAGTAGTTTTGCATATTTGATAAATAGCCTGCTGTTTAATCCATATCGCGCAACTTTGATGCGCACCCTTTATCGCATACCTTTTATCACACTCCTACCCTTTATCGCATACCCTTTATCACATCCCTACCCTTTATCGCATACCCTTTATCACACCCCTACTTTTTTTTTTTACATAAAGTCAGTTTTTTGTTGTTTTTTTTTGCTTAAGAAAGTTTTTCCTCAAAATAGGTCCAATAGAACGGTCATTCGGACGTGACGCAATTTATTGAATGACGTCATTTTTTGGTATGTGACTTCACGAACGTCAAGTTTTCATATTTTTGGGCACACTAAACGGAACTATAAAGAATACAAAACAAAAACACTCAAAAAAATACAACAATAAACTAAATATTTTTAAAACAACAGCACGCAAATTGTAAGATAACCTACTTGGTGCTTTGGATAAGTAATTGAGCAGTTCTTTTAAGGCCTTTGAAACAAAACAAAAGTATAACTGAAGGTAACCCAGTGCTATGGATCAGAAAACAGTTCATATAATATAATACTCTTCTGTTGAAATATATGATAAAGCGTATAAAACATGGCAAAATCTGTATCACATGCCGTATCGCCCTCGACCAATATCATCCCTCGGGCCTAAAGGCCCTTGGACTGATATTGGTGTCTCGGGATGATACGACATATGAGACGTATTTTGCCATGTATTATTCGCTATGTATTTAAAACCCGTCATTTTTATGCAAAGAATTTATCAGAATCACACATCTTTTCTATTGTCATTAACATAACTTGTCATTAAAATGCAAAAGATAGACATGAACACATTTTAAACTTTCCCAAAGAATGGTGAACCAGCCACCTGAACTGCAGTACCCATCGTTAATTTCTCTACTCTCTAACATATTAGCAGTAAACCATTAATTCACGACCCATTTGCTATCTATATTAAATTCCTCAATTTAAAAAAAAAACCACAGCCATTTTTTCTTAAGTTCAAATAATGTGACGATCATTGCATGCCAAAGCAACACATTATGGTGAATCGTACTGAAAAAAATAAACATACCTTCAACTGGGCATACGAGAGAACTAATTCCCGGAACTTTTGATTTACCAAAAACAGGTACTTAAGATCGTACAAACAGAAAAAATGTACCCACTAATTTCAAATTCATCATTTTTCTTTCATTATCTAAAACTAAAATTTAAACAGTGTTCTTTAATGATCACCAATTATTCACTTTTCATTTGATACCAAAATTACCAAGATATTGGTTTTACACCTTTTATTAACATGATGGTAAATCTATTTGTTAATATAAGACCTACCTCAGTGAGAGTGAAAAAAGTTGTGCGTCTTCTTATTTTATAAAAAATAAAATCCGATATAAACAAGTTTTTCAAAATGTGTTTAAAGATTTATAGTACACTTTAAAATGGTAGTTAACATTACAAGAGTTATTTGTTATAGAATTATTCTAGAAGATGATCGCATCAAAATGTTTGTTTATTACGAAAAATTGCTATTCTAATGTAAATTGTGCCATACATTTGTTACCCGATGCAGCTTCTATCACAGTCAAACTCAGTTCAGTGTTCCCAAAAATGAACCCGACTTCTAAAACTTGGCACCTCGACGAATCCGAGACATCAATGCCAATATTACCAAGAGAAAAGCAATCATCATCTGCTGTATAAACTGGATTATGTTGTTCACTTGCAAATAGTTTAAGCCCTATTTTATTCACATTAATTTTTGTGTTATACTTTCTGTGTATTACAGTTCCAATTGGAATTACCGAATCCTTTTCTAATATTTTATCAAAAGCATTTTTACATCGCCAAACCCCATCTGATAAAAAACGATATTTTTCATCGTGGATAGCTGGGTCAAATTTTGGATTAAACGATATTCCATACGTGAATCTACTAATCCTAGATGAAATGACGTCCGATTTATGACCAAACAGAACAGCACCTTGTAAGACAGACAAACCAGGATCAAACGGTATAATTACTGTACAGTTTGGAAATTCTCGTCTCACAGCTTCTTGAACAAGAACGCAGTTCGAAAATCCACCAACAAGGATAATTTTATTTAAGGATCTTGCACTTTCCATTTGAAGTGTTTCTTTGATAAGCAATAGGATATTTGCAATTGTTTTGTCGAACAGTTTCCTTAAAACATTAGCATCTATATGCACTTTATCACCACGAATAACAATGGAATCTGAAAATGATGATGATTTTATGACACTTCGAAAGTTTTCTTTTAGATGCATTTCACAAAGTGTGTTCAGTGTTGAAAATGGTATTACCATTCTGACCTTTTTTGAGCCTGGTTTAATTGTTCTCTTTGTTGTTTCAAAATCTCGTAGTAAGTCTAGATATGATTCAAGATATTCTTGTTTCATGATTTTGAGGATAGGGGCACCGACAATCTTTATCAGTAACTGAATATATTCGGCATCAACACAAGTTCCGCCACAGTCGCCACCGGTAGCTCGACATAATTCCTTCAAATGACCACCTAACATTTTTTCGTGTACCGTGATATCTGCTGTTCCACCTAAAATTAAAAGGTTAATTTAAATAAACTCATCATAGATACCAGGACTAAATTTTGTATATACGCCAGACGCGCGTTTCGTCTACAAAAGACTCATCAGTGGCGCTCGAATCCAAAAAAGTTAAAAAAGCCAAATAAAGTACAAAGTTGAAGAGCATTGAGATCCAAAATTCCTAAAAGTTAAAATCGATTAAACCGTGTGCCTGTCAGAGTAGGGATTTTGTCCCCAAACTTAAATTTTTTCATTCCTTTATGGTTGGATTTAACATAGATTAATAAAATCATATGATAAAAAAGCAATGAATGATGTTGTTAAATTTGATATATCACTTTTGTGCTTCTGTTTTACATATTTGTCTTTATAGGGATTAAGATAATCACACAATGTTGACTGCTGTGCCTCTTTTTGACATTTTTACCCAGTATTATGTCTGTATGTTTTATTCACGCATCGTAGTCGATTTAATGAAATTTGATGCGACTGTCATACGAGTGAGAGGTTTATCAAGCTATAAGACAAGGTTCGATCAATCTTTTCAAAGTTCAGTCTGTTTTTGGCATCAATATCACTCATATTTAAAACACAATACCTGATTTTTCGGAAATATTGACAACTTTATGTTTGAATGGTTGTTATTAACAGTGAGAACACTAAAGTGCATCAAAGTGTTCGGTGCAGAGAGATTGATATTAATCAATGTGGTATTAGTGACAATGATTCAACCCTCCATACAAGGCACAATTTGTAAAAAGTAAAAATTATAGGTCAAAGTCATGCCTGCAACACAGAGCCTAAAGTTTTGCTCACAATGAACTGTAAGCTATAAAGGGCCACACAAATGACAAGTGTAAAAATATTCAAAGGTTAAAACAGCGGTCTAATCCACAACAAAAAACGAGAAACGAGTAACGATTTGAACCACATCAACAATTGACAACAAACTACAACCATTGAACCAACAAATTCAGCGGGTGTAAACGTTTTAACAGGTGCCATCCTTCATCGTAACATGATTGTATCATCACAACAGAAAGACACACTATAAAATATCAACTCAAATGGCTTTACTCAATCAAATGACATTTTAACAAAAACAAGTAACACAAAGTGAACGAATAAATATGATATATGGCACAAAGTTTGTATATTATGAATATGAAGGGGGATGAGATGTAACACAATATTAAAAAGACAACTATGACCTTGGACAAAATGGCGTTTATTCAAATAACGTACACAGGTAAATATAAAGATTTTGTTGTAAGGAGAACATGCAGTACGAGTACTAGGACAGAAGTAATAATTTATCGTCATTAAAATACAATATAACACAAAACAAGGAAACATTGAATGACCAAAATGCATTACAAACTATATCATCAGGTCAAATTAACATGAATGTAGGATTTCAGAGTACCCGTAGATACTGACATCTAGTAAAATGCCAGAATCAATGAATAATATAAAAATAATGTCTCCTAGACTAAATTCAACGAAAACAGACCCAAGTGATTTAGTGTGTTTACATCATGGATAGTCAGAAAAGACATGACAAAAATAAAATTATTGAAAAAAGTAAAATCACAAATATCCTTTACTCCAGAGAAACTTCAAATAGGAAAATACATAACAGGAAGTAGGATAGTTAGAATTAAACCTTAGAATACATATGTATTATGTTATATACAAGTAGAGCAATTTCTATACAACTTTTTGGATTCGAGCGTCACTGATGAGTCTTTTGTAGACGAAACGCGCGTCAGGCGTATATACAAAATTAAGTCGTGGTATCTATGATGAGTTTATTTACAAGATCGATTAGTGATATTTAGAAGAACAACTAATTTTAGTGTACTAATACAATAAATGTTATTTCTTAAAAGGGTTTGGTACTGTTGTATCAAATGAAATTTTCGTTCCTCTGTTTATCTTAATGATAATTTGAATCTTGTTTTTTTACAATGACTTTGTCTTTCGGATTCTGATATTCCACTTGGTATCTTGTTAACTATTTAAAATCGTGTATAAAACAAATAGTGAAACTTAATAAGTACCTCCAAGATCTACAATCATATACTTAGTCCCCGGTTTTGCCATTGTGAATCCTGGTTCTATACCAGTCAGTTTGTCTGTAGGTAGGTATTGGCAATATATAGAAGCAGCTTCTGGTTCTAAGCACAGGAGTAGATTACTCTTTGATATACCAACCTGTCAAAAAGTCAATATTTGCTGTTTAATATCCTTTTACTTCAATATAAAGAAACATCAATCACAAAATGAACATTTGTTTGTAATATAACCAGAATAATTTCCTAAAACCGGAATTTCACAAATCATCAGCATTTAAAAATTCTTTCATAATCATTTCATGCATACCGCTAAGAAGTAAGAAGCAAAATGAATAAGGTTCTGAATCATGTGTGTAGTCTAATAGTCTTGAAATTAGTATGTTAAATTTGTCTCAAATATTTTGGAAGATTCCTACATTTTTTACGATGAATTGTTATTATACTCTAAAAAACACAATTACATTGCATAGCCAAATGTAAATCGGGACGGCTACAGTGCAGGCGATTTGGTGTCACGATATCTCAGTAGCATGGGTTCGAATCCCGGCGAGGGAAGAACAAAAAATTTGCGAAAGCAAATTTACATATCTAACATTGTTGGGTTGATGTTTAAGACGAGTTATATGTCGCTGGGCATCACTCCAGTATATGTTCTGTTCAATTACTAGAATTTTCATGCGGTTAAAGTCATCAGGTTTGTGACCCGACTGTGCGGGCTGAAGTGTCTGATAATAGAAGAACTTCTGGAGAATGTCGTTCGTGTGAAGAAAAACGCTGCAAATGCTGCCTACAGATGCAGCATTCATCAACATTTCACAGTAAGGCAACCGAAAGTAACTATAAGATAGTTTGCAATGTTACCTGCAAAAGTATGAATGTTATTTACATACTAGAATGTTCGGTTTGTGGCCTCCAATATGTTGGTGAGTCTAAGCAGCCTTTTCACAAACGCCTCAATGGCCATAGGAGTGATATCTCTAAGAAGTCACTTCTCCCAGTTTCTCAGCACTTCATACAGTCGGGTCACAAACCTGATGACTTTAACCACATAAAAATTCTAGTAATTGAACAGAACATATACTGGAGTGATGCCCAGAGACAGGTCCGGGAAAGCTTTTGGATAAAGGAACTTAATGTACATCATCCAAACGGCATCAATAAGAAATACTAACAGTTTTGTTTTTCACTCATTTTTATTGTTAATATACACAGTCTCGTATATTGAATTATAGTGTTTTGTTTATATTATGATATTCAGGATTTTGGATTAAAATTAATCGACTAAAACTCACCTGTATTATTACTGATCTATTTTTACACCTTATACATTATGTATCAGTATTGTTAAAACTTGTGACACTTGAAGAAGGCCATTTGTTGAGCCGAAATATTTGTCAACACGATTTAATAACAACATTTTCGTATAATAACATCTTATATCAGTACCGTTGTGCAAATTTTTAGACTGATATTATTTTTTCCTTATCTGCATAGTATCGCCTATTCTAGACAGTCCGGTACATAGTAAATTTGCTGGTTGGTGCTTTTTATAGACTTTTATATATATATATATAACTCGTCTAAACATCAACCCAACAATGTTAGATCTTCCATCCAAGTCACAATTTGAAAAAAGTAAACCATTATTAGTCAAAGAGTTGTCTTTCACGCGGCGCATTGGCTCAAACCGAAAAGCAAGCTATAAAGGATCCCAAAAATGACTAGTGTAAAACCATTCAAACGGGAAAACCAACGATCTGATCTATACAAAAAACGAGTAACGAGAAACACATATGAACAACATCAACAAACGACAAGAACTGAACATCAAATTCCTGATTTAGCATAGGTGCAAACAATTGCAGCGTGTTTAGAAGTTTTAATTAGTACCAGCAGTCCCCCTTCTCTGAAAAATAGTGTAACATCACAATATAGAAAGACACGCTTTAAAATATCAATTGAAATGGCTTAACTCAATCAAAAGTCATATTAACACAAGTGAACATACATTGAACGAATAAATTTGATCTATGATGCAATGTAAATACAAAATCAATAAAACAAGGGGGGGGGGGGGGTATGCTTTTTATAAGTAAAACATATTCATCATTATACATAGTTTTACCTTTACTGCACTTTCTCTCATAAATTGTTTTGAAATATCTGTCCAAATTGCAGGGACAGATAAAACCCATCGAATATCATTCAATTCTAATTTAGTGCCTTGCTTTATCAAATATGACATCAGATGATCTTTCATGGCCATTATGGATAATGTAAACACATCAATTGTTGGCATTGGTTTTCCTGTTATGTCTTCTAGTAACAGTTCCATTGAGACATCCTGAAAAACAAATTTGAAAAACTTAAATATCAACTTACGACAGACTTTTATACAATGGCATCGTACATTCGTAGTTATCTAAAAAAAAAAAAAAGAACAAAAGCAGTCGTGAGGTAGGTCATTCTGTTAATTTATTTTTCATTTACGCTTCTTGCTTCTTCTCGTCATATCATATGTTAATGACTTTTGATAACTATTAACTATTATTACTCGTGGTCGAGTGGTTTAAGTTGTCGAACTACTGTATAGCTATCCTGTTTAGACTTAGGTAATGAGTTGGAGTCCTGCACGGGGCAGGTATACTCGACTGCAACCTTACTTGACTAAATTGTCCTACCGAAAACGAATGACCGACACGAATTACACAATAGTATTGAAAGTGGCGTTCAAACACCAAGCAATCAATCATACAATCCTACACATGTAATACTATAAAGTAAATGTGACTTGGTTATCTAATTTCCGTATTGTCTAAGACATTTTACATATACCTTATGTTTGTGCAAACACATTTTAAATCTGTGAAAATAATAGTAATTGTGTTGTTCTTTTTCCATCACAATTTCTGCATACTTGTTTTCAGCTTCGTATCCAAACGAGTCAAACTGTTTGTTAGCATCTAATAACAGACATGTTGGTGTTTTTAATGATATCAGTTGTTGTGATCCAGCATTCCAGCACTGATTCGTATGAATTGTCATTGGTTGATTTTTAAACGAGTGTCTCATCGAAAATGCATAGCCGGAATACGTTGTGCCAAAATCAATAGCGGCTACAAGTATGTAATTTGGATTCATGGCCATTTTAATGTAATACCTGGTAAACAAAAATATAAATAGAATCGTATATTAAAGTAATATGAAACGAGTGACTGTTGAAAAATAATGTAAATTCAAGTTTTGAATGCATATAACTCATAAACTTAATCTCCTGTGTACGATTTTTTTCCTTTTCATGCATCAATTTCGTATATATTCTTCAAGAAAATATTTCACTCGGTCAGTGTTATGAAAATATGGCAGCTAAATAACGGTTGTGTTTTGAAGCCGAACTTTACCGAGTGTCGCCTGTGTAAACAATCAGCAAATTGATAGTCTGGTAAGCCCAAATATAACATGTATATAGTTTAATTCGATGACGGAGCGATGTTTCGTTTGCTGACTCTCTCTGCCACTTTGGTTTTTCCCTGAGCACTAACGAACTGCGATCACCGCATTTTTACGAGAAAAGTCATGCTTATGTATCTGCATACGAAAAACAAGTCGGCAAATTGGTATCTGGAAGTCAACAAAAAGAAAGTTTCTTAAATATGCGGACAAATTAGATAATTTTGTTCAGAAAAAGTTTTATGTACATAAGTTGGTTTTTTTTATTAAAAAAAGCCATTTAGTTATAGAAAAAAACCATATGCATATTTTTTTTGTTAATTTGAAATTGTATATTACTTTCAGTAGCACTGGTATTAAAAGACGTTATGTGGAAATGTATGAGTATGTATTGTTGTTTTTGTCTTGAGAATTGTCTCTTGGATATTCATACCACATCTTCTTTTTATATTAAAAAGACATTTTTTATTTCGAAATAGTTATCTATATAGAGACTTGTGTGTGTTTGTTGGCCTACAAACGATTAAATAGAGTTACTTGACTAAATTAATGGAATGTTCGAACATACGCCTTATGAGTGTGGCTTGTTTATATCTGTTTCGTGAGCCAAAATAAAAGATGTGAAACCCACTAAGACTATTTAAACAACACTTACAGAATGCTAATCGTCAATACTTCCTAAGCATACATCGAATAAAATACAAACAAAACAATCACTGTTGTTATTGTTTTCCACTTTAGCCAATTTAAATCTAATTAAAAATCATCGAAGCGTAGACATCTTTAAGAAAATCTAATACTTTGTTGTAAATAATCCAATTATATGTACGAGGTATAGACAAAAGATTTTTTTACATAACTTTCACTTTTGTCACTTCTTAATATGAGACTCATTTCTATATAAGAGAAACATATATTACATAAAGTAATCCTGATTTTGAATAAGTTTTATGCCTAAATTTGGTACGCGTATACTATGTGCTAACACTGACTCATATCAGATTTGTCGTGGGGTACCCGTAATATAGTTTTGGCATCAATATACGATCGTGACGCAAATCCAATTAGAAGATTACAGATAAACGAGAAATCTGATATCATTTAGTTTGGCATTTTCATGTTTTCATGGTCAACAAATCTGTATTATACCATTAATAAACTCAACAGAGATACCAGGTTTGAAATTTTGTATTTGAGCCAGACGGGCGTTTAGTCTACAAAATACTCATCAGTGACACTCGAATCGAAACAAAACATAACAGTTGAAAAGGTCAAATACAGTACGAAGATTTAATCCGTAGTGGATCCGTCGAGGTTATCCGTGAATATATGACCTAGGCAAATCAGTAATCTATTTCTGAGGTAGAACAGCTTCAATAAATGTCTTCGTATATTCACTGAAAAACAATCAGCATTAGAAACAAGTCACAAAGAAAAGATTTAAGGCAATCAGGATTCTACTTCGTCGTAATTAACTCCCCATGAATTATGGCAACTTAGTAATAGTAAAAATGTAAGCCCTTGTAGAGATAGCCTGCTGATAATTTAGCTCTTGAAAGATAGATTTATCTACATTGCACCATTACGATCCAACATATGGAAGTTTTTAACGATCCTGATTGGCTATACAGCCCTTGGACGATCGGCATTACAATCCTTGTTCGCCAGTTGCATTTTAAAGACAACTGTCTCTACTAGTTAGCTCCTGGCCATCATATCACGTTCTTGAAGAAAAGGAGGTCAATGAGGGCATGCGTTTTATCGAGCAAAAAAGCCGATACATCCACAAAAGATGCATTTGAAAGCATTTTTTGTAAATGCTCTCATTGTAACACCAATGATTTTCATACAACAACGTCGACAACGATAGGAAAACGTTTTTGCAATTCCAAGACTAAATCTGTGCAAATATTAGAGAAAACAATAGAACACCAGCAGAGCTACATCAATATCACAATTCCTGAACAGTAAATATTGAAATCTGGTTCAAAACATTAACTTTACAAATAATGTTTATATCATACTTGACATGCGTATTAGTTTTCAAGTTTTTTTTAACCAAATCTTCATTGTAAATTCCCTAACAAAACACTTCACCTTTCAAACAGCAAAATATTATTCTAAAACGAGACGGACAAATGAATGAAAGATGCAAGCGCAGACCGGAAATCCTAAATCCCTCTTTCTATCAAATAAGATTAATAATTTCATTCGTGTTTTAAATGGCGCAAACGGTAGTGATTGAAATTAGGATATACTAAAGCAGCAACCCAACATCATTTTAAACAAAAAAAGACATCAATAGATTTAAAAAGATGTTTAACAGAAGGCAAGTTACTTATCCATATGTTGAGCTTTTCCTAGAATTTAGTATAGTTGTTGGTCAATTTAGCAAAATATTGAAACCAATTTTTATTTATATTTTAAATTATTTGGTAGCGTTTTACTAATTTGACATGTGTCATCAAGGTATATGCTGTGACATTTTTATAGTAAAAAAATAATTAATATTTAATAAAAAGAGTAACTGCATTATGTATATTTAATCAGGTGCTTGAATAAATATACAAAGTCGTATATTGCAGTTGTATTACGTGTAGTGACCCAAAGTTGTTTACTTCTTTGTCATTTGGTTTCTTTTATACAGATATTTCAGCTTTTACTCGACCTTGTATATAGTTGTATCACAAGAACTTGTCCAAAATATCTTTAATAAATAGCCTGTTTAGGTACAAATGTAATATAGTTATAATACATGTTTTTGGACTATATATATGGTTTATATCACCATTTTTTGGTTTTGGTTTGTAACCCAGATTTGTTTTCTCTCAATCGATTTATGACTTTTGAACACCGGTATACTTCTGTTGCCTTAGGTAAGCCCGTGTATTTTTCCTTGATTGTGAAATCACTTAATTAGATGCATCACCAAAATTTCACTTACAATGAAGAATACGATTGATGCCACATTTGAAGAAAATTAAACCTCCCTTGAGAGAGCATAAACAACACTTATAGTTTTAGTTGGTTTAGTAATTTTCAGTCTTTAGATGATTAAATTGTACACATAACTTTCAGTATTTTTGTTGTTTATCGCGGGTTTATTTGTCATTAAGTTATCAGTTTGTCTTCGACTTTTTCACTTTTTTATGTCCCGTTTGTATATTCAGCCTCTTGTATATCAAATTTATTCACACATCATCCAAAAATTATCAAATTCAAAGCTTGTAAAGTTCAGAGCAAACACATGTTTGAGTATGTCGAAACAAATGTGAGAGAAAAACAATAAGATTAAAACAAGTTTTGTTTCTTTTGTATTACACAACCATGTAGATCATGGTTCAAAACAATTGATCGATAATTATTTATTTCATTGATACTGCCTGTTTCTTTTTAATTCAAAATACTCGTTATATCATTTCTATTGTCGCCTCGCACTTTTTATGAGTGGCTGTTTCCTTGATTTTAACTCTTATCTCGGTTTCTCCGAAAATTAACTCGACTTTGATTTTGTCACCCGTACCAGCGCCTGTTAATTGCACTGTTATTGTTCCTAAAACCGAACAATCATCTTCGTCGGTGTACATGGGATTTGCTCGTTCGGTTTGATAGATATTAAGTGTAAACAATCCGTTGTCTTCTTGTTTACATTTTGCTGTTGAAGTTACTTTTTTGCCTAAAGGAAGTATTTCATTGCGTTTTACAATTAGTTCGAACAAACGACAGCATTTTTCTTCTCCGTTTACTATTTCTAAATGGCTACTGTCATGCTTCAGTGGATCAAACTTTTTCCGTTTACTGAATCCATAGGTATACTTAGCAATTCTTTCAGAAATTGCGTTGGGCTGATGACCAAATATTACGGCTCCTTTCAAAACAGCCATCTCACTATCTGTTGGAACAATAACATCTTGATCTGGAAAAGTAGATTGTACTGCTTTTTGAAGAAAGACACATTCTGCAAAACCTCCGACAAGAATAATTTGTGAAAGTCCATCATCACCTTCTCTCTTCAAAATTTCATCAATTATTCCGAGTACGCCGGCAATAGTTGGCTGAAATGAGGAAAGAAAGGTTTCTTCCTTTATACGTATCTTATCAGAAACAATTGAAATATCTGAATGAAACTTGGACGACTCAATAGCGGATTTGAAATTTTTATTCAAGTGTTCTTCACAAAGATCATCCAAAACTGTAAACGGGATCGTCATATTAATTGTCCCCGATTTTCCGACACGAAGATTTCTTTTTCTGTTTTCAAACTCTCTGGATAAGTCGAGGTAGGAGTCAAGACTTTCTCTTTTGAAAGCATTCATCGCTTCAGTACCAGTGATATTCTCTATCATGTTCATGAACTCTCGGTCAACACTTGTTCCCCCATATTCCCCACCTGAGGCACGACAAATCTCTTTAAGGGTTTCGTCGTTTCTTTTTTCGTGAACTGTAATATCAACCGTCCCTCCTAAAACAAATTTTAATACAATCATTATTTTTTTTAATTATAACTTTTCCGTTTTTTAACCTTTAAAACTGGAACATACATTTTAAGTATCAATTTCAACAATATATAATGCCCAAAAGCATAACACATATTTACGAAAAGACATGGTATGATGTTCGATCTACTATGTAATAAGTTTTTCGTTTTTGGGACTACATCACTTCAGCATATTTTCAAAAGAATGGAGGCCAGATTGAGTATGGTGGTGGAAGCAGATTAAACTTATCACAAGGTTTGTTCTTACATGAGAAACACGACTTGAGCCAATGTTGAGCAGGGTTCGCGTACCCTTCCGTAGAACCTGAGATCACCCACGAGGTTTGGTTAGGTTCGTGTTGTTAAGTCTTTAGTTTTCTACGTTGTGTTTTGTGTACTGTTGTTTGTCTTTTGGTTGTTTTTCGTTTTTAGCCATTGCATTGTCAGTTTATTTACGATAAATGAGTTCGGATGTCCCTTTGGAACCTTTTGACTCCCTTTTTCAATGTGTTGGCATTTGGATGAAGATGTCCTCCTGAATATGTAGCAATTTATTTGTTTCGCTGAAAATATTTCTGTACTCAATGTTGTACTTACAACGAATTCGAATTATTATATACTGAGTGACTTTAATAGCGCAACACTCATTTTGTTGATTTTTTAACCAAATCATGGGTAATCATCGTTCAACTACTATTCATGCTTACTCTACTTCTTCCTTTTAAGATAAACTCAACATCTGACTTTCCTGTGGTTACAAGATAATTGAAGTCGCAAGAATTTCATGGTGCGAAATTTGGCACCCATAAAAAAAATCCGTTTTTTCTTCTTCGTGAAACAGTTATTTCAATCCATGACCACACCTCTCCATATTTCCAAAACCGAGGAACAAATAAAATAATTTAGCCAATACAGAAAAACGTTAACGTGCTGCTTCTAGACAATTTTACGTCAGAAACTCGTCTTACTGTTCTTTCGTCAACAATACCTGCATACGAGATTTGTTGATGATTACCAATGACCAAATCAACATGTAGTGAAAATGCAATGTCAATATAATATGATTACGCAACGTCATTTGCGAGAGATATTTACGACCGCAATGTCTACTGTAAACCCAATTGCCGAATGCCATTGCACACAGATTCATGCCATAAATGTTTACCACAAAGTGAAATGCCAAAGAATCGACTGCAGAAAAACATCCAAGCCATAAATTGTCACCCGCATAATTTCCAACACACACTGTAATGAGTTGCACAAAGACCAGATCAGATGGTGCAGTGTATACCACATTAATAATATTGCATATTGGAAAATGGAAAAGAAAGTGCTACGTTTCCAAAGCCGGTCAGTATATTCACCTGTGTATGTAATTTAATTTAATGCCATTTTTTACAAGGTTATAGTTGTCTTTCTGATATTGTTTTATATCTAACCCTTTTGCATTGATATTGTATTTACATTGTGTCATAGATCAGATTTATCCGTTCATTGTTTTATTTAAAAAAATATGACAGTTATTACTACATGTAGTTACCTCCTAAATCAACAACCATGTATTTTGTCCCAACGGTAGCGACTGCAAATCCTTTTGCTCCTTCTAGTTTTTCTGTAGGCAAATGTTGACAGTATATCGATGCAGCTTCAGGTTCCAGGGCTATTCGTAGTTTATTCGATGATATCCCCGCCTGTAAATAAATTTGATAATGATTCAGTTAGCATCCTTATAATTATAAGATCATATTTTCTGTTACGAATCTTGCATAATGATGTTCACTGCTCTTTTCCTTATAATAAGCTTTTAAAAAAATGTTTTGAATGGATAGTATATGAATTAATTAACTAAATAAGCATAAAAAATGAAGGATCTGTTTGCTTGTTTCGTAGATATAAAGCCTCGGTCACACCTTACCGGATAGCACGAACGGACACCTAACGGATGAAAATAAAAGTTGTCCGTTGACAAAATTGTTATCCGTTGGGAGTCCGTTGATGTACTGACCGAATAAAACGGACGTGTAACGGATGCATAACGGACACACAACGGATATGCAACGTACGAGAAACGGAAACGTAACGGACAGAACGGATGTCGAACGTACATCCAACGGACGAGTACCGCATAAAACGGACACCTAACGGAAGCATACCGGATAAAACGGATGAACAATAGAATAGAATAGAATATTTATTATTCCAATCAAGGGCCCTTGATGGGCAGCATAACATTGTTATTACATACATTAATAAACATTTCGTCTAAGATCTAGACATGCAATAATATAGCTCACTAAATATTTAAGTACAGACAAATTTTTATTAGTAAATAACCAAACAAATTTTGCCTCATTTGAAAGATGTATAAAATTAGGACAAATACAGTTTATCTCCTTGAAAAATATCTCCCTATCATTTTTGTATGCTGGACAACTAGTTATAAAATGTTGTTCATCTTCAACCAGATTTAGAGTACATTTCTTACAAAGCCTTTGATCTCTTTCTATATATAATGTTTTATACCTGTCTCTTTCTGTTTTGAGATCATGTGCACTGATTCTAATTTTACATATAGCACTTCTCAATTGAAAATTGTTTAAAAGATAGATACATTTTTTTCGAAAAACAAGTTTTAAGTTTGAAATAAGTATCTAATTTACTATTCTGTGTATCTGTTCTTTTTGTGTTCCAAAATTTTAAAAAACTATTACAAAGTTTTTGCTTAACTGACTTGATAAAAAAGTTGAGCTTCACCTCCAAATTATGAATATTCAGCTTTTTAAAAATGAAATGTATGGATGAATACCAGCATTCAATATTATTATTAAACATGTTTTTGTTACACATATAGGTATCATACAGTAAAGGGAATCTACCAAGCTCTCCTAGCACAGCTAGATGAACAAGATATACGGAAAAATCAAAGGCGACACTAATTATACATGTAAATCGCATAAATATTCAAAATCTTTCTGTGTAACTGGTTTTGGTTTGGTCTTCAAAATTCCACCAAAAGGCAGTGTCTGGCCTGAATAAGAGCTGTTTGATTGTGAAGACGTGCCTACACTCTAAGATCGATTATGAATAATAAGAATTCATAAACCTTAAGAAATCTGACATACCAATAATTGGCATTTCTGGCGCGAAATTTTCAATTGGCATTTACCCGTTTCAGATCCGTTCATCATCCGTTTTATCCGTTATACGTCCGGTATTAGTCCGTTTCTCATTTGTTCAACATCCGTTTTATACGTTAATTGTCCGGTAGAAGTCCGTTGGTGAATTTATCTTCCAGACCTCCAACGGATGTATAACGGACACGTGACAGATACAAAACGGAAACAAAACGGACGAGTAACGTACAAAACGGACGCCTAACGGACGTTAAACGGACATTTTATCCGTTGGACGTCCGTTCAAAATTTTGAACATGCTCAAAGTTTTCCACCGGACAGAATGGACGTCGACGGATAAAACGTACGCTTAACGGACATGCAACGGATATGGACGGACGTCTAACGAATAAGAACGGACGTCTAACGGACATGAACGGATTGAAAAAAAGTTATCCGTTAGGCGTCCGTTCGAGCTAAGGTGTGACCGAGGCTTTAGCCATTAAACAATCAGCGGGAAATAATTCTCTCTAGACTTTTCATACATTCAACATTGGCACCCTTTCTTTTAAAAGATATGCAAAAAATAACAATAATTTTATATGATTTTCAAATATGGCAGTTTAGCTATATGTAATAAAATCATGAAAAGAGAAAGGAGTTAGCGGGAAATTTGTTTTGAACAGCACAACATGGATAATGCCTAATATCTGACAAAAATTCACAAACAAGAAGATCAAACGTCCTTAAAACGCTGCACAAATCAAAAGAAAATAATTTCATACAGAAATCAATGTAGTCGCATACAATAGCAAATACTTTTAGAGTTTTCTTTCTTTTAGAATTTCATTTACATGTAGCATTGTCACGACAGTAAAGAGCTATTTAAAACCTAAATAGAAATATTAAAAAAACACCACCAGAATTAAGTTGGATTCGTACTACTCAATCTTTAATAATTTATTGATTGTTTTGTTAGCGTTTTGTCTTTTAGTCGTCTTTCGGTTTTCATTGTCATGGCGTTGTCAGTTTTTCTCGACTGAATTTCCCCATGCTATCTTCTGCCTTTTATAAAGCTCAAACATAAAAGTGATTTGTTGTTAAAATTTGAGATTACGTGAAATGATAATGTTACAATTCAAACTTTTTTAATTATATAATATTTTTTTTTATCATATTACAGGCCACGTCATATTGCTTTGTCTGCCAAATGCTATGGGAAACATAATATCCTATTTTTCATATCAAGTTCAAGTTTATAATTTTATCAACAATTGCCACGATTAATATATTTATCTGAATGTGAATGAAAGGATATTGTTTGAGGTTTTTTGTTCTGTTTTTTTTTGCATTTGTCAATCCTTCTAACATATATGTTGAACAATTGGATTCATTTATAAGTAAAGTAACTGTTTTTAAATGTCTATGTATTTAGCTCAGTCGTATGGTTTTCTATGTTGTGTTTTGTGTACTGTTGTTTGTCTGGGTTTTCGGGTTATCGTTATAGCTGTGACGTTGTCAGCTTATTTTCGACTGATATTTTTGAATATCTTTTTGATATCTTTCAATTGACTAATATGCTCAAGCACCAGCAAAAGTCTAAAAAAAAGCACATCAACCTGACATGAAATATGTATATGTAAATTCTAAATAGGTATTCATAAAAAAAATGTGATATTCATAATACCTTTTCGGCACTCCTTCTCATAAACTGCTTTGCACCGTCAGACCATATGGCGGGAACAGTGAGAACCCAACGGATATCGTTCATTTGTATATCAACAAGCTGCTGTCTAATAGAATTCAGTAAATGGTCTTTAAGGGCTTTGATGGACAAAGAGAATACGTCTAAAGCCGATGCACTCTTCCCTGTTATATCTTCTATGATCAGTTCCTTGCTTACACTCTGTCAAATATTTAAAAAAATAATTATATGAGTATAAATCAAAGTAAGTAAGAAAGTTTAGTAATAGTTGTTTTTTACTTGTTTTGTTTGACCATCATTTTACAAGTAAAATAAAAGATCTTCAGAACTTTGAAGGCATTAATTAGACGGCGACTTCTGGGTATGAGTATTCCGGAATACTCGACAGTGAACAACCATTGACTTTTTGTTTTGTTTTGTTTTGTTTTGTTTAGCGGTGATTTGATAACTGTTCTTTTCTGATTTTGTAGAAAGAACTTTAAGATGGTTAAAAAACGGATTGTCAGTAAGCGTCATTTGTTGTAACAACGTCTACTGTGTTTTGTTTATATGTACAAGATAAATACAAACTTCCAATGTTAGCATATGTTGAGACATGTCCATCTAAATAATTTGTTCTTATCAGTATGTCATATCATTTTACGATGAATATCACTTTATAGATTGCAATTATCATTCATAAATTAGATAAATCAGCGTATCAAATGAAATGATTGCAATGAGTGAGAATTGCACCATAACGGCATAAGGCTTATTTCCTTTTCGTTACAACAATTTAAATACTTGTTTTTGTTAAGCAGTATATTTTTTTATAATACATAATTGAAACATATGTTTTAAAACTGTTATCACTCATTCTGTATTTGTTCACGTGTGTGTGTTGCAATATTTTCCGTTACAATTTTTCTTTTCTTCAGATTTACAAGTAGTAAGATAAATTATTTTTGCTGCAAGTACCTTTGCATTGTAGAGGTTCATTTTGAATCTGTGGAAATAATAACAATCATGATGCTCTTCATCCATGACAAGTTCAGCATATTTGTTTTCTGCTTCGTATCCAAATGCTACCATATTCTTGTCTGAATCTAGTAAAAGACATGTTGGTGCTTTTAGTGACATGAGTTGTCTGCTTCCGGCATTCCACGCTGTATTAGCTTGTATCTGTAGAGGATTTTTCTTGAAGTCACTTCGAGTTGAAAATGCATACCCAGAATAGGTAGTTCCAAAGTCAATTGCTGCTACAATTAGGTAGTTATCGTCTTCAGTAATGTATTGCGCCATATTGTTGTGTGTTAATATCCCTTAGTATAAGAAAACAAATTTTGCTAATATCCAAAAATCACATAAAATTTGAATTATAATTTCCCACTGTATCTATATTGCTGTGTTTTCGATATTCCTTTCATAGTGAAAAAGACAAACCAAAATAATGCGAACATTTTTACTTTCGGTTTAAACTCAAAGTAGTTTACCCTTTGACACCACGTCGGATACGCTTCAAACAAAGTTGCTTACTACAATTTTAAATGCAGATAATTATCTATATTTAGAACTGGGTCAAGAAAAGAATTAAGACTATTTTTACCTGTGCACTCCTTAGTTTTCACATGAACACTATGTTTTCAAAAAATCATATAAATATAGTATTTAATCCGTTTTAGTAATTTGTCAAAATTATATATTCGACAATAATTAGAAGATAGTGTGATAACTGATTGTTGTTTTTAGAGGGGGATTAAGAATAAATGATTAAAGTAAAATAGACATATTCGGCTGGTGTGCTCTATGGTCGGTTTGTTGTCCCTTTGACACATTCCCCATTTCCATTCTCAATTTCATATACTTATAATCATACAAAAATTGAGAGGGAACTCATAAGCTACGACAGGATCAGTAGTTTTGTTCTAAAAGTGACATATAACTTCTGTTAAAACGGCACATGATGATGTGAAAAAAAGGTTTAATATAATGGTTGTGTTTAGGAATTAGCATTTTAAAATTGTCATTCACGAAGTACACTTTTGTTAATTATGAGTGCCATGTGTAATTATTAAAATCAATTCTGGATTGCTTATGAAAGGTGACATGCACTTGAAAGTGAGAAAATTATAAAAAAAAAATTAACCAATCTAATAAATAAAAGATCTCTTCAAAGCAATGTTAAAATTCAATCTTTTCCTTGTGTATAAACCTATCGTTTATACCATGGGTAAATAATGAACGCAAGACACGCGTTTCGTTTTTAAGAGATTCATCAGTTATGCTGTAATAAAAAAGATACAAAGGCCAAAAATAAAACGATTTAAAAGAATATATGAAATTATATTCCTATATATATTCCTATGATAGAAAGTTTTTTTGTGTATGTGTGCCAGGGATGTTTTCAAACATCACTTTCTGTTTAGTTCTTTATTTGGTACTTTTGTATAAAATCTATATAATTTATATTTGATTAGAAGTAGTAGTAGTAGTAGTAGTAGTAGTAGTAGTAGTAGTAGTAGTAGTAGTAGTAGTAGTAGTAGTAGTAGTAGTAGTAGTAGTAGTAGTAGCAGTAGTAGTAGCAGTAGTAGTAGTAGTAGTAGCAGTAGTAGTAGCAGTAGTAGCAGTAGTAGTAGTAGCAGTAGTAGTAGCAGTAGTAGCAGTAGTAGTAGTAGTAGTAGCAGTAGTAGCAGTAGTAGTAGTAGTAGTAGTAGTAGTAGTAGCAGTAGTAGCAGTAGTAGCAGTAGTAGTAGTAGTAGTAGTAGTAGTAGTAGTAGTAGTAGTAGTAGTAGTAGTAGTAGTAGTAGTAGTAGTAGTAGTAGTAGTAGCAGCAGTAGTAGTAGTAGTAGTAGTAGTAGTAGTAGTAGTAGTAGCAGCAGTAGTAGTAGTAGTAGTAGTAGTAGTAGTAGTAGTAGTAGTAGTAGTAGTAGTAGTAGTAGTAGTAGTAGTTGTAGTAGTAGTAGCAGTAGTAGTAGTAGTAGTAGTAGTAGTAGTAGTTGTTGTTGTAGTAGTATTAGACATGTTCACCAGAAGCCGATACCGAAATCAAAACCGAGATCGATACCAAAACCAAAAATAGTAGTGAGGTAAATGGTAAATGTTTATATTGTTAATATAACTCCATTAATTCATTATATTGTTTAACATTTTAATACATAAGACGGAGTATTCAACCAGTATTAAATAAACTAGAGCAAGTAATATACAATTTAAGATGTTGACTATAAAGAAAACCTATTATTTTTAAATTTACATTCGTCTTATGGAATTTCTACATAATCATGATAAACTCTTCTTGCACGAATCATTTCATTGACAAGTTTTATTGCTTTTTGATTGCTTAACTGCCTAACAATATTTATAGATTATCGTTGATTATCTCAACGAGATTGATTTTCTCGCTTGAGCTGGTACAGCGAAAGTGAGAAAAGCAATCAAGTTGAGATGACCAATGATAATCTGTTTATCGCTATTTTACCTATGACGACGTTGTCAATTTCAATGTCAATTTCGTTAGCAACACCACGTGGCCTCCTTAGTTTCTAGCGATAATTTTTCCATATCAAGCGAGAAGCATGATATGAAAATTATCACAAAAAAATATCAAAGGAAAAATGCACAAAATAGCGATAAATGGCGTTACAATAGAATGTTCAGATGGATATATGGTATCGCAAATTTAGTAACAATATATCAAGAGTAAACAGTTATTTCTTGTGTGGATCGATTGCATCTATCAATTTGTAAGGCATCGCGTCATTGTGATGACCAAGAAAACCAGATTTGTTGTATCTGACTGTTTTTCCAGTGTCTTTTATGACTTGCGTATGAATACAATGTATATGACGATGTCCACTATAAAACATTGCCTGGGTTTCGATTGGGCGATTTATTCTATGGGAGGTGCCATCAATAGATCCAACTGCTTCTTCTAATTCTGGCCAATCATCCTTCATAGATTGCCATTCTTCAGCTGCAGGCTATGTTATCATTCTATTAAAAGCTTGGTGAAGAATTGGCCACATTTCATGGATAGCTTTATGACCTACCGTTCTGCTAACATCTTAACCAAATCAAAACCATAAAAAGTTCATTTTGCCAGCTTATAAGTACCGCTTCTTTGTTCTTTGTTCCTTTGCCTTATTCTGCTTAGCGTTCTTATGAGAATCATATATGCTTCATTGAAACTCTGTACTGTTTCACCGGTAGTTCCGAAGAAGTCGAATTCATGTCTGAAACATTGCTGGTAAGTAGTAAAAATCATTGTAGAACTACGTACTTTTCTTTCCCATCGACGAAACTTCATGATTGATACTCGTTGAATTTTAAATTTGTTGAATAGAAGTAAAAGTAAAATCACAAAAATACTGAACTCAGAGGAAAAGTATTCCATTTAGTGTATTCAAATTCAAATAATACAATGGATTAAAAAGGTTAAGATAATTAAACATTATAAACATTTACCATTTACCTTTCTACTATTTTTGTTTTCGCTTTCGGTATCGGCTTATGGTGAATATGTCTAGTAGTAGTAGTAGTTTATTTTTTTTATTATTGTTGTTAATAATATTTACATTACACTACATTTTACTACAATTCATCATCGTTATGATCAGTCCTCTTCTTTATGATCAGTTTTTTCTTATGATCAGTTAAATCGTTTGAGAATCTCCTATTTACTGAAATTGTTTTAGTAAATTAGATTAAGATTGATAGTCAACTTAGGTAGATTGATTGCAAATCACAAGAATTCAAGCTGTGAACTTCAATGCAATCTAAGCAGATCTTGAAACAGACTGAAAAGACTTGAAAGACTGGACAAACATAATAAGTTATGTTTATCCTTTCATATAATTTTCAATAATATCCAATGTTTTAAATTATGTTATACCCAAAATTTTCATTAAATTATGATCTTTTCGGTCTATTATAAAAGATTTTGTAAGCGGCTTTTTAATAAGCAAGTCAGTGACCTCTGAATAGTCTCAAAAGTGACTGAGCAAAACTGAAGTCATTCTAAGTCAACAATGGTGGATTAACCACCAGGAAAATATATAAAAAAAGCTTTTGCTCTTAACGACTGAAATAACTGGTAATGTTAATCCATTTCAAATGATACAGAAATCAAAATGACTGTTTTTTTAAGAAATATTCATTTCACTAATAAAATATATTTAAACCAATGTAAACTGTGCATCACATTTGATTCCCGTTGCAGATTGAATCACTGTCAAACTAAGTTCAGTGTTTCCGAATGTAAATCCTACTTCTAAAACTTGACGACTCGACGAATCAGAAATGTCAATGGCAATATCACCAAGGAAAGAACAACCATCATCGGTGGTATGAACCGGATTATTATTTTCACTTGCAAAAACCCTAAACCATATTCTACTGACATTTGTTTGTGTTGTATATTTTCTTCGTGTTGTTGTTCCAATTGGAATGACTGAATCCTTTTCTAATATCTTATCGAATGCGTCTTTGCATCGCCAAACACCATCAGATAATCGACGATGTTTTTTGTCGTGAACCGCTGGGTCGAATTTTGGATTGAATGAAATTCCATATGTGAATCTACTTATGCGAGATGAAATGACGTCTGATTTATGACCAAACAAAACAGCTCCCTTCAAAACTGACAAACCTGGGTCAAATGGGATTACAACTCGACAATTGGAAAATTCCCGTCGCACAGCTTCCTGAACAAGAACACAGTTAGAGAATCCACCAACAAGGAGAATTTGATTGATCGAGCGTGCGATTTCCATTTGAAAAATGTCCCGAATAAGCTGGAGAATATTCTCAACAGTTTTTTCAAACATTTTCTTGAAGACCTTAACGTCAATACGTATTTTATCGCCCCTTATAACTATGGAATTTGAAAACGGTGATGATGCAATAGCAGTTTTGAAGTCTTCTTTCAAATGTGTTCTACAAAGCGTATTTAAAGTTGTAAATGGTATTATCATGTTTACTTTTTTATTGTCTGAAGGTCTGTTCCGTTTTGCTGTTTCAAATTCCCTTATAAAGTCCAGGTATGATTCAGGGTTTTCACGTTTCATCAATTCAATGAGAGGCGCACCAACTATCTTAATTAAAACTTGTATATATTCTGCATCAACACCAGTTCCGCCACAGTCTCCACCAGTAGCTCTACATAATTCCCTCAGACAACCGTCTGACAACTTCTCATGTACTGTGATGTCTGCTGTTCCACCTAAAAATATTGAGATTCGTTTAAAACCGTTTTCATCAATATCACACATATGTCAAACAACGTCTCGGTCTTTTATAACCAAAAAGTTCTGACTTTGTTTATCATCTTAACGAAGTGTTTTAGAGTTCTTTTATTTATCTATGCAAATTATTATTTTTACTGTTTAGTCTATTTTTGGCAATATACATTTGACGTGGCTCGATACTTATACATCCCGTCATTGTGTTATAATGTTAGTGTACATTTTTGTATTCTTGTCTTTCTTTTTTGCTGATGTGCTTTGTCTATATGCTTTTCTTTTTATTTGTTGATTTATAGTGATTAAGATTAAACACTATATTGACTGCTGTATCCCTATTTTTCACATTTGAACCTATTATATAGATATCAGAAGATGTGGTATGAGTGCTATTATGTCTGTTTGTTTTGTTCACACATTGTTATAACTGTTATGGAATTGTTGGCGACAGTTGTTTAGCTGTACAATAAGGGTTAGTCCATCATTTTCTACATCAGAGAATGCCTGTATCAGTTGAGGAATATGATATTTGGCTTTTTTTCGTCTTATGTGTTTTAGCTTTTGATTTTGATAAGGGACTTTCAGTTTAAAATTTCGGAGTAAGGAAGAGAAAAAGAAACAATAATTTTATGATTTGTAAACAGACACACATCGAATGTGTACTACACACCTTTGTTGTCAATTGCAAAACCTTTGTTGTCAATTGCAAAACCATTATATTGTGATACTTGGTAAAAGTTTCTAGAAAAGTACTTTAAAATCCTTCGTTCAAAGAAGTTGTGGACAGTCAATTTGTACAATGTATACGTTTTAACTTCAGTATAGCCAAATTGATGTTTATATGGATTTTGCTTGTTCTGTACTGTTTTGTTTTGTTTTTTGTTCGTGTTTTTTTCTTACTTTTTTTCATTGAAAAGATTAAAGATGATTATGTTTGAGTCGTAGGGATATAATATAAAACAATATAAGCACCTCCTAGATCTACAATCATATACTTAGTCCCTGGTTCTGACATTGTGAAGCCCGGTTCTATACCAGTCAGCTTGTCTGTGGGCAAGTATTGACAATATATGGAAGCCGCTTCGGGTTCTAAGGCGAGGAGGAGCTTATCCTTTGGTATACCAGCCTTTCAAAGAAAAGAATACGTACTGTTAAAAAAATTATTTTAATGAAATTGGTAAAATATTAAAATGTCGTTTAGTTTTGCCTATCGATTCGAAGTATCATGATTCCTTAAAAAAAGAGAAGATGTGGGATTATTGCCAATGAGACAATTATCAAGTTTATCGAGTTATACAAGTCCTTTTATTAGTAGGGGCATTAATGCCTAGTTTTGGCCCAAGAAAATAAAATGTTTCATAACTATTTCAAATAGGCACATAATGTTTAGAAATGCATAGGGTCAAGAAATATAAATAAAAAACATAAATATTTTTATCTAATGACATCACAATTACGTCATAATGTGTACTATTTTCACAAAAACGATGAAAAATACAGAACTTATGCAGTTTTCTATCTGTATTTTCGTTGTGGAAACATCCTGCGCAGCCGAGAAACAACAAAATAATTTAACAGCAGCTTTATTATAACTATTGGCATAATCTCACCAAATATAAAGTTGTTTCTTGGTTGCGCACATACTTTTTCAATCTAAAATATACTTAAAATTTGATGAAAAACAAGGAAAATCACGAGATTTAACAAAATATGCAAATTAAGTCATGACTTGTTGCCATGGTAACGTGCTCGATTTCAAATTTGTTTTGTTTTTCTTAGTACCTTATACCTAAGTCAAGTTTTCAGTAATTTAAGAATATGTATGATAACTTGTAAATTTGCAGTAAGTTTTGGGCCAAATACTCCTTGTACTCTTGAAAAAAACCTATAACTAAAACCTTTTGAAAACAAATCCAACTTTTTTTTTAAATTTCATTTCTGACTTTGATTTACAGAGTGAATCTAAAGTTACAGCTACATTTTAACAATGCTATATATAATCATCAAACAAATTCAGCTAACTGGTATCGTGTTTCAATTAAATATGTAATATTGGTAAATGATGGCAAGTCATTACCATACTACAATAAATATCAGAAAGAAAGACAATTTCAAAGAACAGAACTATAACTTTCAGTCACACAAACTGTATAGCTTGCTGTTCGGTGTGAGCCAAGACTCCGTATCAAAGACCGTACTTTTATGGTTTACTTTTACAAATTATGACTCATTGGCTCTTATACCACATGGCACATCTTCTTTATCATATGAATAATATTTCAGTACACAAGTACATCATGTATTACCTTTTCTGCGCTTTCTCTCATAAATTGCTTTGCATTATCTGTCCAAATGGCAGGAACAGTCAAAACCCATCTAATATCACTCGATTCTACTCCAGTACCTTGTGTTACCAGTGATGCCATTAGATGATTTTTCAGTGCCATTATAGATAATGCAAAAACATCAATTGCTGATATAGATTTCCCTGTTATGTCCTCTAGTAACATTTCCAATGAGATCTTCTGAAATAAACAACACACGTACTGAAAAATATTGTTCTTTTTCTTTAAATATGTTTAGCATAAATTGTATAAATGTGGTTCTCTGTCATGGTACTCTTTTGAGATCAAAAGATTAAAACGTAACCGCTTGGTACTGGTGGTATAATCTAAAAGTTTAGCGTTGGTAGAATGAAGTATCGCACTTTAAATGTCCCTTGGAATGTAATAACAAAATCTAGTTGACGGACATACAAAGTCTTGAATATTATATTGTCAGATTCTTTGTTACAAAAATTATTGACGGTTGTGTTTGCATCTTTAACACAAGCCTCCAACTGCAAACGGGAGACACATCAGACATAAGACAACATTTTATAATGTAAGATGTTCACAACCAAGCCTTTCCTTACAAGTGCTTAGATTTATTATAAATTAAGGAATGTATCTCCCTCATGCAAAGCTCTGATTCCTTTCACGTATTTGGCTATACTTTTTGGACCTTTTAGATTATAGCTCTTCATCTTTTATATAAACTTTGGATTTCAAATATTTTGGCCACGAGCATCACTGAAGAGACATATATTGTCAAAATGCGCATCTGGTGCAGGAAAATTGGTACCATTAATGTTATTACTACCCCTGGGTTGATGCCTCTGCTGGTGGACTGTTAGTCCCCGAGGGTATCACCAGCCCAGTAGCCAGTACTTCGGCACTGGCATGAAAATACGGATTTTTTGTATTATTAAAATTTGCTGTTACAAAATGTTAGAAATTATTATAAATTAAGGAATGCATCTCCCTCATGCAAAGCTCTGATTCCTTTCACGGATTTCCTTTTGGATTATAGCTGTTCGTCTTTTATATAAGCTTTGGATTTCAAATATTTTGGCCACGAGCATCACCGAAGAGACATATATTGTCGAAATGCGCATCTGGCGCAGGAAAATTGGTACCGTTAATGTTATTACTCAAACTTCCTCAGACAAAGTTCATCGTAGATAAATAAGGCTTTTCGGTTTTAAGTCATACAGTATATAACGTTGCAGTGTAATTTCGCGACCGTTGTTTCAAAAAAGGTTTTGGTTTTAGCTTTCCTGATGAAGATAAATCCAGAATAAATGCTTTCGAACCATGCGATTTATTTATGACTTATTTTATAGAATTAAATACTATTAGGAGTTTTCTCACTTTTGCCTAGTTTAAAGTATTTCCCCAAATATTTTCTCAAATATAATTAAAATTCAACACTACCTTATTTGTGTGCAAGCACATCTTAAATCTGTGGAAATAATAATAGTTGTCTTGGTCGTTATCCATCACAATTTCTGCATACTTCTCCTCAGCTTCGTATCCAAACGAGTCAAACTGTTTGTTAGAATCTAACAGCAAACATGTTGGTGTTTTTAATGATAGCAGTTGTTTTCCTCCTGCATTCCAGGCCTGATTCGTATGGATAGTCATCGGCTCATTATTGAATGTATCTTTCATGGAAAATGCATAGCCAGAATATGTTGTTCCAAAATCAATAGCAGCTACGAGAAGGTAATTTGAGTTACTGGACATTCTCGTTTAGATTATATGCTAAAGATAAGAAAACAAAATGGTGGTATGTTATAAATAGTCCACTGGAGGAGGTAAAGGACAAAAAGGACACATTATGTGTTAAACGTAATCAAAATATGATAACAAATAAGAAAATTGTAGTATTAGTGTACTTTTATCAATAAGACTATGTTTTGATAAATGTTTGACTCCTCAAATTTAACAGTTTATTTATATTTGCGTTATTTAAAATGTTTTTGTCTTTGTCCACATTGTTTATATCTTCAAGATCGTTGACCAATGTAAATCATGTGTGAAACACAGGCGCGATTCGTTCTTAAAATGATTTCACGATCAAGTTGTTTGCATTCGTATCTTGTTATCGTTGATTGATAGGAAGTATTAGAATTAATACCGAATCTCCTAATTTTATTTAGAAATTTATACAACTTAATTTTTCTCTGTCAATCAAACAGGAATTATAAGACATCTAAGTAATGTAACAAAAAGCCTTTTAGTTTTAGATTTCTTTCTAGTCATCACGAAAAACAATGTAAGTGATCACAAATAACCATGAAGAACAAACAAAGTAATTCATTCACACAATTACGTCTGTAAACAGTTATCAAAAGTACCAGGATTAAAATTTAGTACGCCAGACGCGCGTTTCGTCTATGTAAGACTTACATACTGCAATTGACAACCCCAAACAACCACAAACCAGAAGGACAAAGACGTATACGAAATGCTTATCAATCTTTTTACTTTATCTTCTATATAATGACATATTTACAATTTACACAGGAAAACATTTCCTAAACAAATTTCATTTTCGTAATCTCTTTTGTCTGTTTATACTAGACAAATTATCATTAAAAGAGTGGCTAATGATATCAGAGGCATTCAAACTCAAAAACAAACTGAAAACGTCATGGCTAAAAAATAAAATGATCAATTGTCGAAATTTTTTAGCAAGCTTTCTTATTGAACGTTAGAAAATTCTAAACGTGACGCATGAACGTCACACAGTGAAAAGGTCTCTAAAAAAGAGGGGCTTAAGAACAAATACGGAATTAAAACTTTTATTAAATCTGTATTATCAGTTAACATTAATATACCTATAACTAAAGACTGAAAAAAAGAATCTCTACCTAAACCTGGAGATGATTTCAAGTGTTCTAGAAAGGTAACTATATCCTGGTCCACATGTTAGTAGAAAATCGTAAATAAGTAAAATTCGGTAGGTCACATTCGTGAAAAGGATAAGAAATTTGCGATGGGATGATTTCAACTTCTCCACTTGGAATTGTTGATTTAATAGCTTCCTTGTTAACAGCAACCCTCTCTTAAGGAAAGCATGGTAGGACAAAAAGCCTTCGAATATCGTAGCGACTTGAATGTTGCTATATAGAAATGGAAAGTTCACAATTGTCTTGTTTTTAATCGACCCTGTTGTAAATTTCTAGATTTAATCAAGACATCTGGCTTATTAACTGTATATGTTGTATCCGTTATCTCAAGTTCGATGGATAGTTGCGTTCAAATTGGTTACCAAATGATTTCGTGACATAACATTTTCTATATAGTGGCAAGTAAGTTAATGGATGCTGCTTACTTCTTCCCTTCTGCTTCAGAAGTTCCTGTATTAAGTCAGCCCAGTGTGAATTAAGGAACAAGTTGGCAAGAAGAAGGGCACAATTGGTTTCATACTCATTGTTTGTTGAAAAGCGCGTCCTCAAAAACGTAATAGATAAGTTGTCAATCAAGAAATAAAGCGTCAGATTAAGAGAATATTTTGTTTGAATCAGAGTGATTTTTTACAAAGTCGGATGTATCCCCCCACCCCCCCCCCCCGTAAGACTAGATAACTGTATCTATGTTGGCCATTTTGTATAAAACAAAGCAGGAACAACTCTTTTAATTGGTCATTTAGTTTTGATCGGGAATATTTGTGTAAAGTGTAGAAAATTCAAATGTTTTAATACTATTGCATGACGAAAGAGTCTTAAATTGTAATCACGCTAAAATATCTTTTTGATTTTTTTAAAGTATCCGCATCACGCCACATTAAAAACAGGTAGTTTCATAATATTACCTTTGAAGAAATATTAAAATTTCAAGAAAAAAACATTATTATTCCAAAACTGGAAAGATAGCAACATAATATACATAAATGATATCATAGATGAATCTGGAAATTTAACAGAAAGATTTATTAGACAAAAGCTTAATAAAAAGACAAACTGAATTACTGAAATTTTAAAATTAAAAAAAGCTATACCAAAAGAATGGGTTAAAATATTAGCTGAAAAATGTTCAAGAACAACTAATGTACTAACAGATAATGTTGTGTATATTTATGACAAAGATAACTTTAAACAAAATATAAATAAATTAGAAACAAGTAAAATATACAAAATATTATTAGAACAAGATAAAGAAATGCCAATTGGCTTTTACAAATTGAAGAGACTACTAAATTTTGAGAACATAGAAAATAAAGCTCAAAACATACTAAAATTTGTTCATAATTATTTGAAAGAAAATAAATTAAAAAGTTGGAAAGACATATTTAATCTGTAAGAAAATGTTAAACTTGGAAAACACATTTTAACACTAAAAAATTTGATTTTGGGTTACAAAATAAATGATTTAGAATATTATGATATTAATTTTGTTCTTACAGTTATTATATTTTCAATTCACAAAATACACTATTTGTCAGAGTTTAGAACAAAGAATATAAATGTATTTTCTGTTATTAAAAAAGTTCATAATTTGTTGGAAAAAAATGTACGAAATGATGACAAAGCTACTTTAATTTTTAATTGAAGTACAAGTGCAGAGCTTTTCCCAACAAATTCCAAATTCATGCCAGTGATTATATATACTTAAAAAAAAAAGAGTTTTAGAGGAAATACAAGAAATACGACAAGAAAAACAGAAATCTATACCCATTATACACGAGATATCATTTTTAGTTTACAAAGCAAAGAATTGACTTTCAGTATTTCATCAGTTTACAAAATAATAATTTGATTCTCGATATAAAAGCATACTGAAAAGACATAGATGTGAATATATTTAAAATACATGTGTTAATGATGGTCGTGCGTTTTTTGTTGTTGTGCAGTATATACATGAATTTGGAATTTGTTGGGAAAAGCTCTGCACTTTGTACTTCAATTAAAAATTAAAGTAGCTTTGTCATCATTTCGTACATTTTTTTCCAACAAATTATGAACTTTTTCTTATAAAAATTTCAAAATATAAAACCAAGCTTTTTTTAGTTGCAAATTCTTAATTTAAAAAGGCACTTAGTCATAATCAAATGTACAATTAAGGTTCTACTGTTAAAACTCACAGATAAACAACATTCTATGTAAAATTGAAATAGTTGAAATAATTTTTTTTTTTTAGAAATATTGGATGATAAGATCGTAAATCTATATATAAAATTTATAGATATCGTCAGCCAATAGCTACACAATGCATGTAATTCAATAGAAATCTTACAACCAAGCAATACATTTTTTATGGATAAATTTGAAGATAACAATTTCCATTTACTATGAACCTACCATAAAACGAGTACTGGGTGAAACAATGTATTACACGTAACAAATTAACACAAATTACAAATAAAACATTGGAGTAATGAAAGTCAGTAAACATGTCTTAAGAAGCAAAAAGGATATTATAAGCTAACTGTTTTGAGAAGAATATAAAAACTGCTCACAGGATACAATGGGAAAGATAGAAAAATAAAATAAAATGTAAAAAATAAATAAAATAATCAAAAATCAAAAAAATCCAGTGTTTTACATTTCTACAAATCTTGAGATTAGCTTATTATGCCCATTTCAACGTATCTTCAATAAGAATTACTTTTCCACGTGCAATATATGTCGCTCAGATAGTTCATTCATTTTATCATACAGTTTATGCGCTTTTAAATTTGGCCCCATTTAGCCAATCAATTTTCCGTGAACAAGTTACCTCCCTGTCTACTGTGTATCATGTGCATATCCTCCATAATCATAACCATATCGACAATTTTTTTGTCCTCATTTTGGGCTGATTTGAATCGAAGCAATCCAGTAAAATCTTACAGGAGTTATATACTTTTACCAAATAAATTTGTCGGTTTATTTTTGTAACTCATAAACCGTTATCCGTATAAATAGTTATCAAAGGAACCAGGATTATAATTTAGTACGCCAGACGCGCGTTTCGTCTACATATAAGACTCATCAGTGACGCCCTAGGTAATCTATGCCTTGGATAAGAAAATCCTTAGTTTTTCGAAAAATTCAAAGTTTTGTAAACAGGATAAATTTATAAAATTGACCACATTATTAATATTCATGTCAACACCGAAGTGTTGACTACTAGGTTCGGGAACGAAACGTCCACCAGCAGTGGCATCGACCACGTGGTGTAAATAGTTATCAAAGGTACCAGGATTATAATTTAGTACGCCAGACGCGCGTTTTGTCTACATAAATCTCATCAGTGACGCTCATATCAAAATATGTATAAGACAAACAAGTACAAAGTTAAAGAGCATTGAGGATCCAAAATTCCAAAAAGTTGTGTCAAATACGGCTAAGATAATTTCTGCCTGGAATGAGAAAATCCTTAGTTTTTCAAAAAATTGAAAGTTTTGTAAACAGGAAATTTATAAAAATGACCACATTGCTGATATTCATGTTAACACCGAAGTGTTGACTACTTGGCTGGTGATACCTACAGTCCTTTTATTTGAGGTACGTGTGTCCAAACTAAGAAAATGAGGTCAATGTCATATTCCTAACAATCATTTCATATTGCTTCTACTCAAAAAGAATGTAGATATCGACAAAAAAAATTGTCGCATTGGCACGCATCATTTTCATGGAGGTTCCATGCCACTGAAATGGTAAAATGAATAAATTAATTAAATATAGTAATCATAGCTTAGGCTTTTAATGTACCAGCCTTGTATTACAACTCCAGTTTCCGTCCGGTACATGGAGGGAAACAAAATAGTGCATTTTTTTCTGAATTTTTTTCTGAACTCAATTTTTTCTGCTTGATTATAGGTTTATGCTGAATTGAAACATATATATAGACTTTTAAAAAATCTTGCATCTTTTGGAGGATATCAATCCAGGAAAGTGGAAGGATATCATGTTTACTGGAAGTGGTGCGGCCTAGTAAAAACAGCAAACAGAAAGTAGAAAAAAATGTTTTCACTTCAGGATTACGTAACTTTTTATTCTTCGTGGCAAGACCCACTTTTTTTTCGATTAAATCACAATTTCACATTAGTACATACATGATATGAACATGAAAAAAAATTTCTATGTAGCATTTTTTATTTTTTTATTTTCAAAGATTAGCTGTTTTGCATGTAAGCCCATGGAGCAGTCAATTACAAGACTGCAACCTTAACAGTGGAGCTATCATGATGTATACATGTATTTTATCTTAGGCCGTGTTCACATTGACCTAAACTCGGTGTTGTGTAAGTGTAACTCACACGTAAACTAAACAAAATTACGTTCCCATTGATAAAACTCAATGTTTACATGTAGTGTAAAACATGTTTTGTGTACATGCAATCGATACTCGACGTAGGCCTTGTGTAGATTCAGTGTACACAAAACAAGGCATTTAAAACATTTGTTTCACCGTGCATATTTAAGGAAGAAACAATTTTTGAATAAAATTTATATTTATAACAACTATTAATTAAGTTCTTTACAGAAATATTTGTCTAAACTTGATATATTCATTTGTTGTTTTTTTTAAACTTAACGTAGCTCTGTTAAGCCCTTATCAAGACTCAAAGCAGCATCATTGCCGAACACATAATTCATTTAAAAATTAAGGTCTTCCCGAATCGACATGACCTGCACAGAAATGTTTGCCACTGGTCTTTACTCAAACAACGATTCACTCATAAATGCATTACTTAAAAAGTGTGAGGTAAATGTATTGTTTGTCTAGTACATGTATCTCATATCCGTTATATAACCCTTAAAACTAAAAAAAAAACATAACCCCCTCCATTTGCCAAATACTCCTTGGAGAAGAAATATCATTTGAAACAAACAGAAAAGATAGGAATATAGTGATCCCTAGTATATCATTCCTTCTTCTCCTTCAATCTCTGTACCGATGTAATGCATTGGCTTTATGAGAATAAAAATATATATTCTTCGCCTGTAAGCACGCTGCTGCAAGTCTACGTTTTCTAATGCTTAATCGAGACATCTTTATTATTTTTAAACTACTGCAAATCATCAAAATGGCTTTCATAAAGAAGCAACCACTTAACTTAAAAAAAAGGGGAGGGGGTTGTTTATTTATCTGAGCCAGAAATTTTTCTGCGCAAACGTTTTATTCCGTCTTTTTTTCGATGCTGGTAATCAATTTTTTTTTTCAACATTTAACACTATAATGTATGGGGAAACTCTTGATTTAGAATATTTTTGTATCATCTGTAGGACCTTTTTTTATCCAATTGGGGTTCGGAATATTTCCATCGACCACTATTATGTATGGGGAAACTTTGGATTCAGACTATTTGTTCATTCTAATCATCTGTATGACCCTAGTCTATTTGTTTAAATCAAATTGTGGAAAAATCCACTCCCTGTTTTTAAAAGTTAAATGGTCGTTCCCTAACTGATAGAAAAGTAGTTCGATAATTTGAATTCGGTTCTACGTAATTAACATATAAATGACATACAGTTTACAAGTGTGAACAAATCTTATGTACAGGTAACTAAACAAGGTGTATATATTTGAACACATTTAATGTGAAACTAGTGTACATTTCATTAAACCAAATGTAAACATGTTTACTGTACACGCCGTTTGGTGTGAACACGGCCTTAATTAACGAAATCCTACATTAAGGCCGTGTACAGTAAACATGTTCACATTTGGTTTAATGTAATCTACACTAGTTTCACATTAAATTTGTTCACATCTATACACTTTGTTTAGCTACCTGTACATAAGATTTGTTCACACTTGTAAACTATATGTCATTTAAATGTTCATTACGTAGAACCGAATTCAAATTTTCAAACAACGTTTCTAGCAGTAAGGGAACGACCATTTGACTGTAAAAAAAGGGGGGATGGATTTTCCACAATTTGATTTAAAAAAAAATCGGGTCATACACATGATTAGAATGAAAAATTATTCTGAATCCAAAGATTCCCCATACATTATAGTGTTAAATATTGAATTGGTACCATCGAAAAAAAAAACTAAATATAAACTTTCGCGCGAGAAAAAATTCTGACTCAGAACCCCCCCCCCCCCCTCCCCCCCCCTCACTTTAAAAAAAAAGTAAAGTGGTTGCTCCTTTAAAAAAGTCATATTGGATGATTTGCCGTAGTTCAAAGATGTGTCGATTACGTATTAAAAACGAAGGCTGCATGCATCAGCTTGCTTACAGACCAGACGAAGAAAAGGAATTGCGATGTTTTCTATCATTTCTGTTTGTTTCAAATGGTATTTTTTCTCCAATGAGTATTTGGCAAAGGGAGGGAGTTATGTTTTTTTTTTATTATTTCTAATTGAATCTTAACGGATCTGAGATACTACACAAACAAACAATTAACCTCACCCTTTTTCAGTAATGCATTTATGAGTGAATCGTTGTTTGAGTAAATACCAGTGTCAAATATTTCTGTCAGTGTTGTGTACGTCCAGTCGATTCGGGAAGACCTTTTCAAATTAATTATGTGTTCGGCAGTGATGATGGTTGAGTCTTGATAAGAGGTTAATAAGGCTATGAAGAGCTTTTTTATAACAAATAAATATATCAAGTTTAGACAAATATTTCTGTAAAGAACTTTATTAATAAGTGTTATAAGTATCAATTTTATATAAAAATTGTTTCTTTTTCAAATATAAATGGAAAAATTAAAGTTCTGAATGCCTAGTTTTGTGTACACTTAACCTACACAAGGCCTACATCGACTATCGACTGCATGTAGACAAAACATGATTTACACTACATGTAAACATTGAGTTTTATCAATGGGAACGTAATTATGTTTAGTTTATGTGTGAGTAACACTAACACAACACCGAGTTTAGTTCAATGAGAACACGGCCTAACATTTTTAAACATGCATTTAAATACAAATCTTTGCTTCTGTCTATAATTATATGTATGAAAAAAGCATGCAGGAGCAGACATCTACTGATATGTAAAAAAAATAAAATCAATAGTTATCGTGGTTATTCTGATCTATAATACACATGTGGTCTGTTTAACGGTTTCACACTAAACGGTATAATTCCGTGTAGGGTATAATATCATTTTACTTAAGGTATGCATATTATAAAGATTTTGATTTACTTAACAATTTCTCGAGATATAAAAAAGAAGATGTGATAAGATTGCCAATGAGACATCTCTCCACAAGAGACCAAATGACACAGACATTAACAAGTAGAAGTTTTTTTTAATTAAATTTCTTCAATTGACACAATGTTGAATAATGCTGGTCGGTAAAAGGATTTTCCGTCTTACTCCTCATACAAATACAATTTTAGAATAATACAGGGTATGGTACATTGATACATGTGTATTCAAATAGTACATTGATTTTCATTTAATATTAAGCAATCCTTAATATTAATTGGTGGAAGCATAAAATGTGTCTTTAAGCCACAACCCTTTCAACCTGTTCTTCAACATCATAAAATACTAAATCAAAACTTGAAGCATTATATGCATGAAAGCAGCGGTAACATTATATTTGTCTAATTTGGTTTGGTTAAGTTCATATGTAAATAAAAATAAATAGAAGACGTTTTCAACAGTTTCAAGTATATTTGAAGTGTTTCATTTTATCTCATCTATTTAACGGAGATCACAAAGTAAACTGCCACATAAACAATGATTCAAATGTATCCGTTCGCTTCAAATAGAAGCTGGATAAGTATGCGTATACTGTATTATATTTATATACAATTGTAGTAAAATGGTCGACTGTAGTCGTTCTTCCAGGACTCGAAAAAAAAACATTGTGATTCAGCTGACAAAGAATCAATTACTAGTAAGTCATGGACATTTGGTGTTAAAATTGTTATTCAAATATTCCTTATCTTTATCTTCCGGCATGTTCATTTTTAGGTTTTATTAACGAGTGTTAACGTCATTATTGAACTACGTTTCTAACGTCTATATTTTCGGACCATCGGACTTTAGCGTATGGAAGCATCGCACTTTAGCGTAGACCATCGCACTTTAGCGTGACCATCGTACTTTAGCGTCCCCATCGCACTTTAGAGTCCTACATATTTAAAAAAAAAATCGATTTTTATATCAAATTGATACTTATAAAACTTATTAATAAAGTTCTTTACAGAAATATTTGTCTAAACTTGATATATCTATTTGTTATATAAACTCTTTAAACGTAGCCTTATCAACCCCAGATCAAGACTCATCCATCATCATTTCCGAACACATAATTCATTTGGAAAGTTCTTCCCGAATCGACCGGACGTACACACTGACAGAAATATTTGCCACTAGTCTTTATTTGAACAACGATTGACCCGAGTTTTTTAATCAGATTGTGGAAAAATCCATCCCCCTTTTTTTATAGTCAAATGGTCGTTCTTTGCCTTTGCCAAATACTCCTTGGAGAAAAAATAACATTTGAAACAAACAGAAAAGAAAGAAATGTAGTGATCCTAAACATCGCAATTCTTTTTCTTCGTCAGTGAGCACGCTGATGCAGCCTACGCTTTTAATGCGTAATCGAGACATCTTTAAACTACTGCAAATCATCAAAAATGCCTTTCTTAAAGGAGCAACTATTATAATTCAAAAAAAGGGGGTGGGTTCTGAGTCAGAATTTTTTCTCGCGAGAGTTTATATATTTTTTTTTTCGATGGTACCAATTAAATATTTAACACTATAATGTATGTGGAAACTTTGGATTCAGAATATTTGTTAATTCTAATCATCTGTATGACCCGATTTTTTTTTAATCAAATTTTGGAAAAATCCATCCCCCCCCCCCCCCCCCCCCCCCCATTTTTTTTTAACTCAAATTATCGTGCCCTAGAAAAGTTGTCCGAAAATTTGAATTCGGTTCTACGTAATGAACATGGAAAACAAATTTCGTTGTAGAATGGTCTAAATACAGCACAAACAACATTTTCCAAAAGACCAAAAAAAGTGAAGAAGTATATTTAAACAAAACGCATTTAACTAACAGGTCGAACAACTGATGTTCTTTAACCCTGCTGACTGCCATTGGCGATTGCCAAATAAAATTGATCACAAGATGTAACAAAATGGATCTTAATATAAATGTTATACTAAACAGAAAAAAATTAACTTGTGGCCACGATGTTATATATATTATATATGCGATGTATGTTGTAGTACAACATGCTTTCAGATTCACAGTTTAAGGATGTTTGCTTCTCTTGTTTTTGACTTTTTGACAGATATTTGGAATCCTATAGTTTCATCCGACATGACTTAAAATACAACATAGGTGTAAAATGATTTTTTACTATAAATAGAGAAATTCTGACAGGGCGAAGGTAACAATGCAAAAAGCAAATACACTCAAATTTTAAATTTTGGAAAACATAAAATATATATAAGTTTTATTCTTCTACATTCCAGCATCCCTTAAAACATTTCCAATTGCACTGGTTTTATCTGTGCTCGTATCTGTACTCAGAGTAAAATTTAATATGTAAACACGATATGATCTTCATTCGAGCACTTTGTGTATCCAAAAGGCGTTAGACGATTTGGTGTCCCTTATGTACGCCATGTCATTATTCTATATGATTCATGATAATTTAGAAAGCGACTAAAGGGCATTGCTGTATCTTTCAGAAATAAATTTTATTCCATGTATAAGCAAAAAGCTCAGATTTTGGAAATCAAACCAGAAAAATACAAGATGGTAAAGGAATTCATATTGGCAAACAAAAGCAGGGATAATGGTATTAATTTGATGAGAGAAAAACAGATACAATTAAGATTGCACCATCTACAGTCCATTAATGTCGGGGTTTTTTTTTTCTCTTTTTTGTGACCATTTTTCTTCTTTTTTTATTTACCTCACTATTTTAGCAATCTCCAGCTATGAGCATAATAATATATTTAGCAAAGAAATAAACGTGCAACTAAATTGGCACCTACAAATGCATGAATCAATGCATTGTAATGTACACATATGATATGCATATGTATTTGTGTAAAATTGATGACCTACAAATTATATAATATCTGACTTAATTCATTAAATTATAAAATAATAATTTCACATAAAGGAACGAGCTTGAACAATACTGTAAAAATAGGTTGATTAAACATGTTTTAGACTAAACAGAGCATTTAAATAGATTATGCACAATATCGATTTAATTACCTAAATACTGGTTTTCAGAAAACATATAGCATGTATAGTATACAGTTATGTAAACTTATAACCGGATAATAAAACACGTAATCTATCAGGAAGTCATGTATGTATAATAAATTTATTTCCTCTATTATTCGATTATATAATTATTTCATTAATATGAACTTCACAATGTTCTATTGATTGCTATTTTTTACTTTAATATAAATTGACATGTGATTTTTTTTTCACGTCATACATGTATTAATGTACAATAATTAGTCAAAATTTCATAAGTAACAAGACTTGTATTACTAATTATTGTTATGGCAATGTCACCTGTCCTAGTATTAGATGTAAGCTTGGCGTGTCTGCGTCCGCGTCAGCCCTGATGATATGAGACGTTGACATCTGATTTACATAGAAGTGATAAGTAAATAGAGACGGGTCTAGATCACTAATCTGCTGATACGGCACCTGCTGATTTTGCCTCATTCACCTGCAAATTTAAAGTTGCTTCCCTTTGTACATTAACCGATTACAAATTGAAAAATTTATCCCATGTTACTTTATTAATTAAATTAAGATAAATAATAGCTAGAAATTAATTATGTGAGATCGCAAGAATTTAAATGGTTTGTAAAATTTGGAATACACTGTTGACAGTTTTGTCTTTTTAATAGTTCACAATAAGAATACATAAATTAATTTGGAAACAATATATTTTTAATCTTACAAAGTGAAAAAAAATAGGTGAAATGAAAATATTTGAACTTATAGAAGGAAATTAACTTATATTCCTTTAAAAAGTAGTTCCAAATATTTCATGCATGCTCATGATGATAACAAATCCATAATGAGTACAATCGGAAGGTCTTTAATCAATTAAAATGAATGTCGAGAAATTGGAAATCCCACTAGAACATGACAGTATATTGAATAAAGAAATTGAAATTTAGACTTGCCCACCTACGAACCTTTCAAGGAGTTCTTTCATTGGTTCTTAACGTGCAGAGAGCTGGCACTCTATCTCTTCACGAGAAAAAGGAAGAAAAATCTCTTTTTTGACCAGACGTGGCTGCGCATTTATTCATTCAACACGATCAAACGGACACTCAAACATTCACGTAAACTTTACTGTCGGATCAAAAACCAAAAGTGACCATATTTCTGTTCCTGAGTCACCTTTGGGCTTAATGCAAATATCATCATTCTTTAAATATTAAAAGTGGTTTTAAAGGACTTTGCTCTTATATCATACAGTATGACTAAAGATGACATCCTGATGTAGATCTGATAAAAATATACTTTGCATTAAATATGTTGAATGGAATGTACAATTATTCTCAATTTTTTATGTATTTTTTTGTGAAAGATGAACCATACAAGGTATCTTTTTCGGCCCTTTCTTTACTTATAACATCACCTGCTGATATGACACCTTCCTATAGACACCATAGAACGTGTCTCTATCGACCCTTTCTTTAATATAAACATCACCTGCTGATACGACCTTCCTATCGTCGCCTTAAAAGTGTCTCTATCTATCTTTTCTTTACTTATAACATCACCTGCTAATATGACCCCTCCCCATAGGCATCATAAAAAGTGTCTCTATCTACCCTTTTTTTACTTGTAACATAACCTGCTGATATGACCCCTCCCTATATGCACCATAGAAAGTGTTTCTATCGACCCTTATTTTACTTATAACATCACCTGCTGATATGGCTCTTTCCTAAAGGCACCATAGAAAGTGTCTCTTTTGACCCTTTCCTTACTTATAACATCACCTGCTGATATGGTCCCTTTCTATAGGCATCATAAACAGTGTCTCTACTTTTCCTTTCTTTACTAGTAACATCACATGCTGATATAACCCTCCCTATAGGCATCAAACACAGTGTCTCTATCGACCCTTTTGGTACTGATAACATCACCTGCTGATATGACCCCTTCCTTTAGACATCAGAGAAAGTTTCTCAATCGACCATTTCCTTTCCTATATCATCACCTGCTGGTTTGACCCCTTCCGATAGACACCATAGAAAGTGTCCCTACCGCCCCTTTCCTTACTTATAACATTAATTACCTGCTGATATGACTCCTCTCTATAGGCACCATAGAAAGTATCTTTATCTATCCTTTCTTTACTTATAACATCACCTGCTGATATGACCCTTCCTATAGACACCATAGAAAGTGTCTCCATTGACCCTTTCCTTATTTATAACATCACCTGCTGATATGATTCCTTCCTATAGGCATCATAAACAGTGTCTTCTTTCTTTACTAGTAACATCACCTGCTGATATGACCTCTCCCTTTAGGTACCAAAGAAAGTGTCTCTATCGACCCCTTCCTTATTTATAACTTCATCTGCTCATATGACCCCTCCCTATAGGCAGCATAAAAAGTGTCTCTATCGACCTTTTTTTTACTCATAACATCATCTGCTGATTAACCTAGCGGCGTACTGCAGTACATGATATATAAGGCATGAAGATGTTATTGTTACAGATCAGCTAAATTATCTTTAGTAAAGGATCCTACAAATTAATGTAATATACAGTCACAGAAAATAATTATATTTATAAGTACGTCTGAGTCAGTGACAACTCTTCAACAGATGTATCCATCGGATCGCCATCAATGATGGTGATTCATGGCTGTGTACATAATGTATATACAACTCGTCTAAACATCAACCCAACAATGTTAGATCTGTAAATTTGCTTTCGCAAATTTTTGGTTCTTCCCTCGCCGGGATTCGAACCCATGCTACTGTGATATCGTGACACCAAATCGCCTGCACTGCAACCGTTTCGCTAGACCACACGACCACCTGGGCTCTCAAAAAAAAGAGCTTTCGCTGGCCTTGTGTTACCTTTCCTCGTCAGTTTTAATCTAGTTGTCACTGACTCAGACGTTCTTATAAATAGAATTATTTTCTGTGACTGTATATTACATTAATTTGTACGATCCTTTACTATAGATAATTTAGCTGATCTGTAACAATAACATCTTCATGCCTTATATATCATGTACTGTAGTACGCCGCTAGATTAAAACTGACGAGGAAAGGTAACACACGGCCAGCGAAAGCTCTTTTTTTGAGAGCCCAGGTGGTCGTGTGGTCTAGCGAAACGGTTGCAGTGCAGGCAATTTGGTGTCACGATATCACATGGGTTCGAATCCCGGCGAGGGAAGAACCAAAAATTTGCGAAAGCAAATTTACAGATCTAACATTGTTGGGTTGATGTTTAGACGAGTTGTATATACATTATGTACACAGCCATGTATCACCATCATTGATGGCGATTCGATGGATATATCTATCTATATATATATACGAGTCTAAATTGAAAACTACGTTCAAACCTATGATTGCGTTGGATAAAAACCGCAATTTTTATACGTGTACATGTTAAACAAATTTCGTTGGAGAAGGGTCTAAATACAGCACAAACAACATTTTCCAAAAAACAAAAAAAGTGAAGAAGTATATTTAAACAAAACGCATTTGACTAACAGGTCGAACAACTGATGTTCTTTAACCCTGCTGACTGCCATTGGCGATTGCCAAATAAAATTGATCACAAGATGTAACAAAATGGATCTTAATATAAATTTAATACTAAACAGAAAACAATTAACTTGTGGCCACGATGTTATATATATATGCGATGTATGTTGTAGTACGACATGCTTTCAAATTCACAGTTTAAGGATGTTTGCTTCTCTTGTTTTTGACTTTTTGACAGATATTCGGAATCCTATAGTTTCATCCGACATGCCTTAAAATACAACATAGGTGTTAAATGAAAGTTTTGCTATAAATAGAGAAATTCTGACAGGGCGAAGGTAACAAAAAGCAAATACACTCAAATTTTAAATTTTGGGAAACACAAAATATATATACGTTTTATTCTTCTACATTCCAGCATCCCTTAAAACATTTCCAATTGCACAGGTTTTATCTGTGCTCGTATCTGTACTCAGAGTAAAATTTAATATGTAAACACGATATGATCTTCATCCGAGCACTTTGTGTATCCAAGAGGCGTTAGCCGATTTGGTGTCCCTTATGTACGCCATGTCATTATTCTATATGATTCATGATAATTTAGAAAGCGACCAAAGGGCATTGCTGTATCTTTCATAAATTATTTTATTCCATGTATAAGCAAAAAGCTCAGATTTTGGAAATCAAACCAGAAAAATACAAGATGGTAAAGGAATTCATATTGGCAAACAAAAGCAGGGATAATGGTATTAATTTGATGAGAGAAAAACAGATACAATTAAGATTGCACCATCTACAGTCCATTAATGTCGGGGTTTTTTTCTCTTTTTTGTGACCATTTTTCTTCTTTTTTTATTTACCTAACTATTTTAGCAATCTCCAGCTATGAACATAATAATATATTTAGCAAAGAAATAAACGTGCAACTAAATTGGCACCTACAAATGCATGAATCAATGCATAGTAATGTACACATATGATATGCATATGTATTTGTGTAAAATTGATGACCTACAAATTATATAATATCTGACTTAATTCATTAAATTATAAAATAATAATTTCACATAAAGGAACGAGCTTGAACAATACTGTAAAAATAGGTTGATTAAACATGTTTTAGACTAAACAGAGCATTTAAATAGACTATGCACAATATCGATTTAATGACCTAAATACTGGTTTTCAGAAAACATATAGCATGTATAGTATACAGTTATGTAAACTTATAACCGGATAATAAAACACGTAATCTATCAGGAAGTCATGTATGTATAATAAATTTATTTCCTCTATTATTCGATTATATAATTATTTCATTAATATGAACTTCACAATGTTCTATTGATTGCTATTTTTTACTTTAATATAAATTGACGTCTGATTTTTTTTCACGTCCTACATGTATTAATGTACAATAATTAGTCAAAATTTCATAAGTAACAATACTTGTATTACTAATTATTGTTATGGCAATGTCACCTGTCCTAGTATTAGATGTAAGCTTGGCGTGTCTGCGTCCGCGTCAGCCCTGATGATATGAGACGTTTACATCTGATTTACATAGAAGTGATAAGTAAATAGAGACGGGTCTAGATCACTCATCTGCTGATACGGCACCTGCTGATTTTGCCTCATTCACCTGCAAATTTAAAGTTGCTTCCCTTTGTACATTAACCGATTACAAATTGAAAAATTTATCCCATGTTACTTTATTAATTAAATTAAGATAAATAATAGCTACAAATTAATTATGTGAGATCGCAAGAATTTAAATGATTTGTAAAATTTGGAATACACTGTAGACAGTTTTGTCTTTTTAATAGTTCACAATAAGAATACATAAATTAATTTGGAAACAAAATATTTTTAATCAATTAAAATGAATGTCGAGAAATTGGAAATCCCACTAGAAAATGACAGTATATTGAATAAAGAAATTGAAATTTAGACTTGCCCACCTACGGACCTTTCAAGGAGTTCTTTCATTGGTTCTTAATGTGCAGAGAGCTGGCACTCTATCTCTTCACGAGAAAAAGGAAGAAAAATCTCCTTTTTGACCAGACGTGGCTGCGCATTTATTCATTCAACACGATCAAACGGACACTCAAACATTCACGTTAACTTTACTGTCGGATCAAAAACCAAAAGTGACCATATTTCTGTTCCTGAGTCACCTTTGGGCTTAATGCAAATATCATCATTCTTTAAATATTAAAAGCGGTTTTAAAGGACTTTGCTCTTATATCATACAGTATGACTAAAGATGACATCCTGATGTAGATCTGATAAAAATATACTTTGCATTAAATATGTTGAATGGAATGTACAATTATTCTCAATTTTTTATGTATTTTTTTGTGAAAGATGAACCATACAAGGTATCTTTTTCGGCCCTTTCTTTACTTATAACATCACCTGCTGATATGACACCTTCCTATAGACACCATAGAACGTGTCTCTATCGACCCTTTCTTTAATATAAACATCACCTGCTGATACGACCTTCCTATCGTCGCCTTAAAAGTGTCTCTATCTATCTTTTCTTTACTTATAACATCACCTGCTAATATGACCCCTCCCCATAGGCATCATAAAAGTGTCTCTATCTACCCTTTCTTTACTTATAACATAACCTGCTGATATGACCCCTCCCTATATGCACCATAGAAAGTGTTTCTATCGACCCTTTTTTTACTTATAACATCACCTACTGATATGGCTCTTTCCTAAAGGCACCATAGAAAGTGTCTCTTTCGACCCTTTCCTTATTTATAACATCACCTGCTGATATGGTCCCTTTCTATAGGCATCATAAACAGTGTCTCTACATTTCCTTTCTTTACTAGTAACATCTCATGCTGATATAACCCTCCATATAGGCACCACACAGTGTCTCTATCGACCCTTTTGGTACTGATAACATCACCTGCTGATATGACCCCTTCCTTTAGACATCATAGAACGTTTCTCAATCGACCATTTCCTTTCCTATATCATCACCTGCTGATATGACCCCTTCCGATAGACACCATAGGAAGTGTCCCTACCGCCCCTTTCCTTACTTATAACATTACCTGCTGATATGACTCCTCTCTATAGGCACCATAGAAAGTATCTTTTTCTATCCTTTCTTTACTTATAATATCACCTGCTGATATGACATTTCCTATAGACACCATAGAAAGTGTCTCCATTGACCCTTTCTTTACTTATAACATCAACTGCTGTTATGTCACCCTTCCTATAGGCACCACAGAAAGTGTCTCTTTTGACCCTTTCCTTATTTATAACATCACCTGCTGATATGATCCCTTCCTATAGGCATCATAAACAGTGTATTCTTTCTTTACTAGTAACATCACCTGCTGATATGACCTCTCCCTATAGGCACCAAAGAAAGTGTCTCTATCGACCCCTTCCTTATTTATAACTTCATCTGCTCATATGACCCCTCCCTATAGGCAGCATAAAAAGTGTCTCTATCGACCTTTTTTTTTACTCATAACATCATCTGCTGATTGACCCCTCCCTGTAGGCATCATAGAAAGTGTCTCTATCGACCATTTTTTTTTACTTATAACATCACCTGCTGATATGACTCCTTCCTAAAGGCACCAAAGAATCTCTATCGACCCTTTCCTTACTTATAAAATCACCGGCTTATATGAATACTTTCTAAAGACATCAAAGCAAGTGTCTCTATCGACCCCGTCATTGCGTATAAATGCTTTATCTTTTCTCTTGTTATAAAAAGAGCAATCCCTGTTCCCTTTTCACGAATGTGACCTACCGAATTAGACTATTTACCGGCTTTATAATAAAATGAGCAACACGACGGGTGCCACATGTGGAGCAGCACCTGAAATTGTAACGGTTTATTTCTTCCTCTGTGATATTTTATCCTGAGGATAATTTGTCCCGGTAATTTTTTTCCAGGCATGGTATTTCACAGGTTGATTTTTTCCAGAGGAGTGAAAATCTATCTGTGTTATGCGGATAGAATGTACCGGTATATATTTGCCGTAATCTATTTCACAGAACCGTGTGAAAAAGAGTCCCATTAACTACTATGTAAGTTACTCACAATCAATATATACCTGACTATAATTATAAAATGTTTCACAAAGGTAGACTAAATTTGCATGATTAATCAAAGGGTGGTAATTATGAGCAATTTATATTTTAAAGACATTAATATAATATATTTCTGAATCTATTTTATAGCGAAATTTTTATTTGAATCTTATTTTTTATATATTCATTTATATAAAAAGATGACTTACAACTTGATTTAATAAGACAGATAACATTTCACAGGTAAAAACTATCCAGCTGTTAAACATACTATTGTTCCAATATATTGTTATGCTATGATTTATCTGATTTCCATATATCCATATATATTTGTACTGAGATCTGAAAACAACTCACTTTTACATGAATTTCACTAACCTTATTTAATCATGATATTATTTTCACAATTACGATCTTTGAAATTACTTCTGATTTTCTTCCCTATGTTTCATGATAATTTTCTTTTTAAAAGGATGATATTGACTTGAATACATTTTTTTGTATTTCAGGAAATTTTTTCAAGGATAATTTGTGAAATTATTTCCCATTATGATATATATTTTTTAACAATTTCGCTTTATTTCAAATACACTATTATTATTTCATTGTATTTTTAAAGGATAATTTTTTTCTAATAACTATTCAATAAGTTAACAACCCAGATAGAATTTCACGGCAAAGGATAAAATATCCCAGGGAAATAGTTTCCTCAGGATAAAAAAATAACAACAACTACTGTGACATTTTTTCCTCCGGATAAAATTTCACCCGGATATAATTTTGCTTTACAAAATCACCCCCAGTTTTTGGTGGGGTTCGTGTTGTTGTTGTACCCCTATTTGTGACATTTTGTTCATGCATCGTTGTCAATACATGTATAATGAAATTTGATGCGACGGTCGTACTAGTGAGAGGTTTAGCGCTATAAAACCAGGTTCAATCTACCATTTTTTACATTTGAAAATGTCTGTACCAAGTCAGGAATATGACAGTTGTCGCTTGATTAGGGACTTTCCGATTGAATTTTCCTCGGGGTTCGGTATTTTTGTGATTATTTTTTTTTTTTTTTTTGGATAAAACAGGAAACGTGTCATCATCTCAAATTTTACAGATGCAGTAACACTTTAAGAAGATGTTTTGTAGTTATTGATTTGGAATGAAGTCTATTTTTCTGTCATCAAATTAATACATTATTACTGCATAATCAAAATATGAATTGCTGAACTATCTTGTCTTTTTTCTGGTTTAATTGCCAAACTCTGAACTTTTTTTTTATGATAACTGATAACTCTTAGAATTATACATGTAAGTACGATAACAAATTAAACCTTTAAATAGTCAGCTTATGAAAAGTATGTGATCAACGATTGATTTCGGAAAATTAGAATGTCCATAGAAATTTGTGTATGCTGAATAAGGGCAGGAAACAGGCAATTGATATATATGCAAACTCCTTTAGATTTTTTTTCGAATATCAACACTTTTTTTAATAAGTTGTGTGCATTCTTACCGATTTACTGTATTCCATTATACGGAACGCTCAAACCTTTAAAAAAACGAAAGATCGATTGCCAATTTGATTAGAATATTATATTCGACAGTAATGGATACTATAAAACGGAAGTCTGCAACTAAGGAAGCAATTCATTAGGTAAAATGGTTTTAAAATAAAACGACCATGTACATGTTTTTAGATGTATGATAAAAGATTATCATATCTTTAAAAACAAATCTACCTGCTAACCACTGGATCCATGTCTGATTTTGATATTCGTTTAAGTATATAAATAAAATTAGATATTTTTAGTTGACTTGATTGGCATGATATCGGCAACTACATGTAATACCACCAAAAAGGGGTTACACATTAAATTAACTTCATTTAAAAAGTAATATAAATAAATTTACCCAAATGTCAGAACTACTCATAAGAAAGAGAAAGATAATGGAAATGATATATTTCTTGCACATGAATGTATGATAAAATGATTGATAAGCTCACATGAATTATAGATGAAAAGTTGAAAACAAAAATGAATTAATACATTCATTGGCTCTCGGTCATAAAACTTTACTCAGTACTCGGGAGTACAAAAGTGTGCTCGAAGCAACAAATACATAGTATTTTGATTTTGTTCACACATGGTTGTCAATATAATGGATTTTTATGAGAATGAGAGGTTCTAATTATCTAGCTATTAAACCAGGTTTCACCAACCATTTTTGACACTAGGAAATGCTTGTACCAAGTCAGGAATATGGCAGTTGTTTTCCATTTGTTTAATGTGTTAGAGCTTTTGGTTTTTGCCCTTTGAGGAACGTTTTTCTTGAAGTTTGGTATTTTTGTTATTTTACTTTTGATAGCTGTTGATATCTGAGTCTGAGTACGATCATCATGCCCAAGGGCTGGATTTCTATCTTTAAAAAAAAATGTCGTGTATTGTCTGGCATCAGTAGCAAATGTGAGGTTTGTAAACCAATATGTACATACTAGGCAGTTTAATCATTTATTTGAAGTGCATACAAAATATACTGATTTACTAGTTTATTTCATTTATAACAACACATTACAAAATTACAAATAACAATATTAAAGGTAAACATATTGCTGCACCAGATGTACATTTCGGCATTCAATGTCTCCTCAGTCATGTTCGATACGAAAATATTTTAAAATCCAATACTATAACTTTGGTTTGATTATATACCACCTACATCAAGAACGCCACAACTATAATTTGAAGAATAATGCAATAGAGTATTACCAACGAAACAAATCTGGCAAAGAAATCAAACATTAAAATTTCTGTCATGATTTAGCCCGACAATTACACTGAGACGTGCAAAAACAAAACAAACATACAAAAAACTGTAGATGGTATTATAAATGAAAGTATCTGCCAGTATATAGGTCCACACAGTACATGACAAATATTCATTATGATCCATTTGACATACTGTACATTTAGAAATCTATAATTTGTTTTGCATTTTCGATTGCGGTTGTTTTTATTTTATGCAAAAGCTTTTTAGTCGCAATTTTTGCGAGATAATTGTTATATCTTATTCAATGTTTTTATATTTATTTGTACCTTAAGCAGAGTGCATGGAATTTTGTAAACATTCATTTCAATGATAATTATTTATATGGCAATTTTTTTTTTACAGATGAGTCAGAATTAAGGAGTATTATGGCAAATAGTGTACCATAGTATTTGAATACATAACATGATGGATAGTACCATCATACCAGGATTATTTGGGCTGAATCTTAATCTGATGTATGTTTTAGACATCCAAATGATTTATGATGAAATAGAAGCACTTGAAATACGACTGCAAGTTGAGCATAAGTGTGTACATAATGTTCTCAATAATATGATTGCTATTTTGAAAACAAAAATACCAAGATTGCGATGTTATGCAAAAGAAAAGCTTGAACATATTCTAAGGGAAAATAAAAACAATTTAAACGCATTGTCCGATCTAGAACAGATTTATAAGGGATTGCATAGACTATCGGACGCAGAAAGATGTAAACAACGCATGGAAAAAATCATTAATAGCACCCAAGAAGAAGACATGGTTAATAAAGCTGTTTGTCTTTTGGAACAAGGGTATGCATTGGTGCACGATATGTCAGCTAATATCGAAAACATTGCAAGCAGCAAATTAACTGATGCACACAAGCTGCTGCAGGCAGAACACCAAAGAAGCGAAAAAGAACGAAGATTAGTGCTTCAAAAATGTGTTTTCCACAACAAACAAACTATCAGTAATTTAGAACAATCTATCCAATGCAGTAGAACAAACGAATACTTTCTCCGCAAAATTACAGCCCTTCAACAATTTGAAAGGGCCCAAATCATCTGCAGCAAATATCCATACAAAATAGTATGGTCGTATTACATTGGGGAGGCATGGAATCGTCATGTCGATTCACTACAAAGGCAAAAAACTGAACATAGAATAAAAGATGTCTTGGATGCTACCTGTAAGGCGATTGAAATGTTTTTAAATGTTGCAAACATGACAGATGACATTGATAAGAAAAGAACTTACATTTCAAGATCACTTGCACAAATAGGCCATATATTAATAAAACGCCACAAGACACTTGAAAATAATCCTACAGATTTTGAGTTCATTAAAGATGAGTCATTTGTCAAATATATCAGAGACCCAAGGATACCATTAAGAAAGGCATATGACATGCAGAAAAAAATACCCGATTCATTTGTAATGAATAAATATGGACGTGCCTTATTCCATCTTTCGAAAGAGAAAGATTCGCATGAAAAACGACAGCGACTTGAAATGGCTGCGGCAATACTTACTAAATCAATAGAATGTTTTACCATGAACTGGTTCGCTTATAGTACGCGTATGCAAGTTACCGAAAGTTTAGGAGATTTGCATTTAACGACAAACAGAGAATTGTCTTGGCAATACTTTCAAGCAGCATTAAGAGATGGAAATCAATGCTTCGAATCTAAGGGATCTGCAATTGATATGGAAATATTGGCAAGAATATGTCAGAAGATTGCCAAGTTCCCATTCACCAACAAATATGGCGCCTATGTGGTTAAGAATAAAGAGTTTCTTCACTACGCTCTTGATTATTTGCAACACGGAATAGCTTTATCAGGTCCAAGCGAATACAACATTGCTAAAAGAATGGCATCATGTTTATACGACTTAGATGAACTCGTCACAGCTGCTGAGTGGATGAAACGAGCGTTAGCATTATCCTCATATGTTAAGACATATGACTTTAAAGTTACCTGTTTATATCTTCTAAAACGATATGGCGTTGAAAGCAATGATAATGGAGGTGACAAACACTACTATATTCTCCGAGAAATAATTTACATACTGCTTAAATGCCAAAAACAGCAGGCAAATACGAATGAAGTGTATGAATACATGATCAGGAACGACTACTCCGACTTGTGTTCACTTATACACGACGTGGTAACGGTAAAACAATTGTTAAAACAAACCGGTATAGATATAATTACAGAAATCTTGCAATGTGACACAGCAATAAAAAAATTAGATACAGGACAACAGAAGCAGCTTGAACAGTTCAAAGAACAAATATCAAATGTCGTTCCACAAGACGATATTGAAATGGATCTCGAAGAAGAGTTTGAAAAATCTTCAGCACCTATTCCGATTTCTCTAGAGACTCAACAGGTACCCGAAGGATATCAATACAGTTTCTTCATATCTCATAGCAAGAGAGACAGTGACTGGGTTATCAATATGCTTCTTTTCGAATTAGAAAAGAAATTTTCAGACGAAGACGAAGCTTTTAAAGGTAATTTATAGAATTCTAAAGATAAAAGAGCCTCGTAGATAATCTACAGTTACCGCTAGCCAGCTGTCAACACTATTGTTGTGTGTTCAAACTCCGATCGTTTCAAGGTGCTAGTTTTTCCCGATCTGAATTGTCTTTGATTGATTATTTTCCTGTCGAAGGTGCGTGGTTTATTCCGGATACACCACTCTTATCTAAACATGAACTAGTAGTCATGACATGACAAAGAGTGCTGACAATTGCATTAACCACAAACCATCAATCAATAGAAAAATGTAATGTTTTCACCTTTCGTCTGCTTACAAGAAAGAAATGTATCGAATAATGTTAAAGACCTCTCGTGTTCAGGCAATGAAGAAAAGGGGGGTGTGGTTTTTTCCCCAAAAAATATTTTGATCCTCAATTTGATGAAAAAAATATTGTGGTCAAGCAGATTACATAAAATTATTCTGAATCCAGGTTTTCCCCATACCTTATAGTGTTAAATTTGGTAAAAAAAAAAAAAAACGATTTGATTGATAGCGTCCAAAAAAATAAAAAATAAATATTTTCTGACAAAAAAAAACATACCCCCTTTTTTGAAGTTAAGGTGGTACCCAACACTTTCACTAAAATTGATTTGGCTCTTTTAATTTTCATAAAATTATGTCAAAGTATTTACTTTGACCCTTTAACAAAAATATAAAAATTTCAAAAATTTTGAACCAACCGTTTTGTCAGAAAAATTATACTGGTTATATAGCAGTTTGACAAACACCAATTTTGATCAATGAGAAGCTTAATATTCCATTTACAACACAACGTAATTAAAACGTTTAGCTGACTTTACAGAGCTATCTCCCTGTAGTGTTAGGTACCACCTTAATGGTTGCTTCCTAAACATGCTAAAGTACAAAAAAAAAAACAAATATTTTATAATTTAATTTATTATTTAACATGATAATAATTGATTTCCTGTCGATTATAACCAGCAAATATATCTGATGGTGAATACAATTTGGGTATCTGATAACTCTTAGCTCAAATAAATAAGAGTCATAGAAATTCTTATCCACGAATTCAAATATAGAACAAATATTCAACGATTGACCGAACCAGACATTATTTCACGTATGAACTAATTATCAGTGTTGTGCGGTCACGAGCTGAATATTTTTCCATACTTGAATTTTTGAACTAGTAATTGTTTTTGATACATTGTCATTGAAGTTTTGAAGGAAATAAAGTGAACAATATAAGAAAGTTTTTGTTTGTAACGCATTCTAAATGAGATTTTGGTATAACGTCATCGACAATATCTGAACAACATCCATTCTTGTATTGTCAACGTATATATATGTAATAATTGTGTAAATCATTTTCAGGTTGTATTGCGGACAGGGATTTCGTTCCGGGAAAAACTATAATCAGGAACATCACAGAAGCAATCAGTAAAAGCTGTAAGATAATCCTTGTGCTAACAAGAAATTTTGTTGCGAGCCCTTGGTGTGAGAACGAAATGGAAAGAGCATTAGTAAGACATATTAATGATAAAGATAGCTGTGTCATTCCCCTTTTATTGGAACCGTTGTCAGATGAGCAGTATCCTGATTGTTTGAAAAATATTACATATTTAGATATGACAGATGAAAGTACAAGGATTCAAGAAATAAGCAGACTGAAGCGGGCTTTGTTGTATGCACCTGGTGATGATATTATATACGTTCGGGAAGACAAGTGAATATTTTAGCTCAAGACGTGACAATACAATGAAAATGTGTTATGTAAAATACCAATCGTCACACTAGACATATTGATGTTCAACTTTAAAGAAGCAGATCAGAAAATGTTGTCACAGGTTTATAATTTTGTAATTTATTAAACGACACGTGACCATTACAAAAGTTAATAAGTAAAACTCGTTCTCATATTGCACTATCTTATACGATGTTAAATAACATGAGCGTATTTTGTTACTTTCAAACGAAATTGATTAAATCATGATTGATCTTGATATTCACTGCTTTTAAGAAAGGTGCAGAAGCAATATTCTATGATTTTGTTTGTCATATCAGTGTTTTCTGTAATAGATAAAGGGATATGTAGTGTGGTCGCCAATTATACAACAACACGACAACACAAATAACAAAATGACGGGCCTACATACCTTTGCAGCAATAAACAGATGCCCTTTATATTTTAACAGGGTCTAGATCTTCCCTTGTCTAAAATCTAATATAGAGAAGAAACTTTAAAATCACGTTCTGGTCACATGGATCAAACTCGAGAAATAACTTTCAAGACAAGTTTCAACCAGGGAGATGAATTTGAAAACCCATTCAGAACACCTGTGGTAACCCTAGGTTGTTTTGGGGTCGTGTTTTTCAAATTATAATATTAGTTTCGTGTAAACATAGTGTATGTGTTTTTCTCTCGTTTCCCTATGATGTTGAATGGTCGGCAACTAAAGGTTTGGTTGGGCCCTTTATTTTCTGTATTTCGTTCAGCAGTTACAATGTACTATCTATAGAAATTGTTAATCTTATGTGAAAAAAAACCAGTACAAACGTATAACCCTATAAATTATTCATAAATGGGATATATAATCAACTTTAATTTTTTTTTCACGGTGTAGTTTTAAAAAGATTGGAAAACATTAATATCAAGAAATCATAATGACGTACACAACAGAGCATCTTAAGCCTGAGTCTTAACAAGTCACTAGAAACACACATTATATTTTATCTTACCTCCTATACATTTCTAGGAATGTGATTGGTTAAAAGCGACCTCGTGGAAACCGTGTATATTTGATATTAGGTTAGTAGGGAGGCGGGGCTTATTTCATACACGGTTAGTAGTGGAGATACGTCCCTTTATATTCCATATAAGGTAGTAGGGAGGCGGGGCTTATTTCATACACGGTTAGTAGTGGTGTTACGTCCCTTTAGATAAACAAAACAGTACTGAGAAAAAATCTTAAAGGTTTCAACAGACAAAGACATTGATGATTAAGATTGAAATAAATTCATAAAACACATTTAACATTGTTGACATCTGTTTTGGTAGGATCAATGGAGTAATCGTGTTAATGATAATCTATTGAAGACTTGCTCATTTTGATAGATCAGTGGTCTAAATTTTACACGTTAAGATAGTCGGTAAGATAAATTCGTTACATAGTGTGCTAGTGACGTAATATGGTATATATGGGGTCAGTAAATTCCATATGGGGATTCGAGCACACTATGTAACTAATAATGTTCTCTTCGAAATTACGTCGCAGAATAGATAATGTACAGATCATAGACTGCATATTGTGAACAATGTTTTGATAAATAGAAGAAAAGCATGTATACAGTGATACAAATAGCAGTGGAAAATATTATTTGTGGAGAAAAAAATGTACACCAAGGATGTTTTAGGTATATTAAGATAAAGACTCTTTAGTATTCTATGTCCAGAGGGAGATTTTGACCCAGTAAGTGAAACAAACACTAGAGAATTTGGCAATACTCCTTAATGAAGATATTCAGTCCTACTGAAAGGGTAAGTTGGAGGATAAATAATGAATATGTCATAGCCTACAAATTTTGTACAAATGTATTCATGGAGTCAGATCGAATCAGGTAGGTAACTCAAAATAAAATAACAGTAGTTATTCCATATTGATAAAACTTTAGTAGGTTTTTCTATATGAATGGGATTTTGAATAAATAAGCATATTCACCTGCTGAAAAAGGATATTCACCGCGCATAACGTCGCGTGCTTTTACCTGCACTATTTTGGTAAAAAAACGATTGATGTACAATTGGTTTTGGTTAATAATTGCTAATACATACATTTCTCTCGGAATATGGAATAAAACAATTACTGTCTTTTGTTTCGGTAAATATGTGGTTTAATTGACTTTTGAAAAACTGATATTCACTTCGGCCGTTGGCCTCAGTGAATATCAGTTTTTCAAAAGTCAATAAAACTATACATTTACCTCATCAAAAGACAGTAATTGTATATTATATAATTGTATAAAACAAAGGAATAAGCTTTTTTTTGAATTGATACAAGAAAGGGTTCTTAAGGGTTATTTTCTTTCAACATGAATTGCATGTATTTGTATCAGTATTATCGTGGTAGTTTTTTTTTTGTTTGTCGAGTTACCATATAACGTAAATAAACAAGTTTGATGAAGATCAATGAAGTATATGTTGTCCGTAAACAAATGTTATTTTTGTCTTTGGGTTGTTGTCCCTTTGTCGTTTACCCCATATCTCCAGTTATTCATACTTTTGAATTTAAATTAAGAGAAAGACATATATTTTTTTACAAATTGCAATATACAGCTACAGTAGAAATACATGGCTGAAACCCAGTTTAGTGCATTGTAAATTGTCACTTGATCCTTATTAAGTGATTCAGTCTATTTTTAGTTTGATACTCCATTTGCTGCTATCGATAACAACAATGTCATGTGTACAGGAATACAGAATTGTTATTACATGATACAAAATAAAGGATCATGGGAAAACATTATTTGTTTACGTTTTGAAATTACCAAAATAATTGATTTGAAACTAAATTTTAACATATTTTCATTATGATGTGTCTTTTTAATGTAAAATAAATGTATTAAAGTTCAAATATGTGTTATAAAAGCAACATAATATAGAATATCAATTATTAAAGGCGATCCATTTTCACTATAGATGCGATGAATTATCACTGTATGGCATTCATTTCTGATGTAGAATATTTATATCTATTTATAAGTTTTAAATAGATATAAATATTAAAGCAATCTAATAAGTTTTTCATTTGTTGCAGGTCTAATTATCACATTAATCTACAATAAAAATTCATCGCATCTTCGAAAATTCTACATCAGAAACGTAAACAAATAATGTTTTCCCATGATCCTTTATTCTACAATGAACATACTCGCATACAACAGTGAAAATGAACTGACTGGATTCGCAGGTATGTAAAACAAAAACAAATCAATGAATCTACGTTGAACATGAAATAATTTTAGCCATGTCCACCTATTTGGACGTAACACGTGAACAACAATACATCTAAAATGTGTAAAACAAAATTAACCCTTAAACACCCAAATATACAGTTTTTGCAAAAACAAATATAAACTTCCTTGTTAAAAGTATCAAAACTAGTTTCCTTTACAAATGAATATGCAATACATGTGATTCGTCTACATGAGGGATAATTGGCATTTCTTCGTTGTTTCAGTGTGACTTAAGATTATAACTTTTGCACTCGTGTGCGTATAATCTATAGTTAGCTCAGTTAGAATTGGATTTATTCATCGCTTGCCATATATGAATTTATCTACCTTAAACTGAGAGCAAAATAAAAAATAAAAAAAACCCCCAATTTTCCTCTTTTTGCCTCTTAATTCTGACAAGTGCAATTAGGGGCCAAATTTTGTATCATGTAATAACAATTCTGTATTCCTGTACACATGACATTGTTGTTATCGATAGCAGCAAATGGAGTATCAAACTAAAAATAGACTGAATCACTTAATAAGGATCAAGTGACAATTTACAATGCACTAAACTGGGTTTCAGTCATGTATTTCTACTGTAGCTGTATATTGCAATTTGTAAAAAAATATATGTCTTTCTCTTAATTTAAATTCAAAAGTATGAATAATATGAGATACGGGGTAAACGGACGCCATCACGAGTTGGTTGACCGTTATGGAATAACCGTTTCACATAACAGATGAACGGTCATCTAATCTCAGCGAGTCATTTGATAACCTGAACGCGTTAGGAAATGGTCTTGTTAACGCTGTTAGCGAAATGATTCTAATTTATATCAACAATGTGTTTGACTTCTTTTAAAGTATCATTTTTGTCGAAAACATATTTGAATGAGAGATATAATTATGAAGTGCACAAACGATTACTGAAAATGGTCTACCATAGATTAATAACTAGTTTATTCAAGGTTTTAGTCCGAATCCGAATTTTTGAGAAAATTCTAGCAAACAGTGTAATCGTCAATGTATTAGTTTTCATTGTTTGGTATGCTTTGGTTATACACATGCGTCAGATGTGAGTCTAACAGTATGGTTTTACATGTATAGGATGAAAATTATAGGTGGCATTAAATGGTACCGCCTCATTTTTTTCATTCTTTACTTGTGTATGTTTTCGTATGCTTACATATAACTGACTACGACATGAGAGTAAATTGTATCCAGCAAACCATAACGTCTTTGATCAGCTGACATTCAATATATTTGTATTTTATCAAAAGCATTTGATAGGCGTCATATTAGAATTTGAAAAAAAATATTGAACAGTAAGAATTAAATCATTCACAGCTCAAACCCATTCTTTTTAAATCATAAGAGATAACAAAATTGTTAGTTATAGCTAACAATGATAGCAAAAAAAGATTTCCGGAAACAATACTTATATTACAAGCTGGATTTGAAGTATAATTGAGGCTTTCCATAAATACATATATTTGTTTATTTCATCGTTGATAGGAATGTAATTAGCTATTAATGAAACTAATAGCTGATATGATTATGTTCATAAGCAGAAGACAACCTTGTATTTTCGCTCTAACTAACAAACAGATTAGAGGGACCATTCATTAGAGCTAGTTTCAGTTCTGGACTGGTGAAATAAATTGTTAACACATTTTGTCAAAGAAAAAGGATCATTATCATACAAAAAAGTCGTCAGAAGTTATGCAATGTACGAAACTGCAATTGGAGGATCGTTATACGATTTGTTAACACCGCTAATGACAGCAGTCCAAAATAATCTTTTTCCGAGTCGCTTTGTGTACGATAAATATGGCGTTGTATAAAGTAATGTACGAAGCGCACTTGTCATATGTTTTGAATTAATTTGCTTAAGCATTATCAAAACCATCGCGTGTTTTCCTCGACGGCGCCTTCTTTCTTGGACAAGGTTAACTTCCCACTGGCACCATTCACTTTTAGCAAAGTTATTTGACATGATGACAACAATTTTCCAGCTTTTATTCATAAACCTTTCAATGTTTTCAACAATACCTTCGCCCAATTCGAAATCTCGAAAGTGAATACAAACTTTCAATCCTTCATCTTCTAAGCGTTTCAAAAGAACCTCGTGGACCCATTTACGATCATCCGCACAGTAAACAACATATACATCGAATTCGTAAGTTTCCGGTAAGTCAGAGCGAACCGATCTAAGATGGCGACGTCGACGGAGGCGATAGAGGTATATCGCATTACGAATATTGTTTTGACATTTCAAAGTCACACTTCCTATTAAAATTACAAGAAAGGCAGCTAATAAAACAGATGCAATGATGGTGTTGGTAGGATCTAATTCACTGCAAGTCTCGTCTGTTGGCTTGTAGTTTATCAATTTAACACGTTTGAGTTTCTCTGGAAAAGAACATTCGTAGTATCCCGGCCAATTAACCAGTTTTGATGATAATTTGGAAGTACGAAGATAATCCACAAACCATTTATGATTGCAAATACACCAAAACGGATTGAGTGATAAGTCTAAACTTTCCAATGATGCTAGCATACTTTCGGGAAATGAAGTTTCATTGATGAGATTAATTGAATTACCATTGAAGTTTAATTTTTTAAGAGATGTAACATTATGGAAAAGAGTTGAATTCCATCTACTTATGCTATTTCCTTGTAACATTAAAGTATGAAGAAAAGGTTTGTTTTGGAAAAAATTGTCTGGCAATGAAGACAACGATGTTTTTTGCAATGTTAATTTCTGTAAATTTTTCAACGGTGAAAACATTTTAAGAAGAATATGTTCTTCTTTTGGCAAATAGTTCCTTGTCATTTGGAGGGTAGTGAGATTAGGTAAAAATCTAAAAATTGATTTTGCGTCAAATCTCTTGTACTTATCAAATCTGAAATCGTTTTGTATAAACTCCAACTTTTGCAAAGAAACACAATTGAAAGCACGACTTTCAAGTTTTATCAGTTTCATATGATTTACTTCAAGCCTTTTTAAACTTGTCAATGGTAAAAATATATCATTCCCGATTTCCTTTATTCTATTATTGCTCAATTTTAATTCCCGTAATTTGCCCAAACACAGGAAAGATCTGTAAGTAAGCGACCGAATAGCATTATCATTTAAAATCAACTTTTTAAGCTTTGGAGCAGCAGTTGAGTTATTTTTAAAACAAAAGTTCGGAAGCTGTACGATTTGATTCGAAGTCATATCTAGTTCTTCCACTGTCTGTAAACCGTTCGTGATAAACAACTTTTCAATTGCATTATTTTTACATGTGATTTTTTTCACTTGATGAAAGAGCTCTATTGAAGTTGCATCAAAAGTAGAAAGATGGTTCGAGTCCAACGAAAGTGTAGAAATATTAGCTCCAGCTAAATTCTTAAAAAGAGTTTTCGGAACATTTTCCCATCCATTGTTTTCGAATTTCAATTCTTCAATGATAGACGAATTTACGCTGCAAAAGGATGTTTCAAGAGTTGATAGATTTAATTTCTCTTCAAATGAAATTTCCAGTTCTTTCATGATATTCAGAAATTTAAACGTGTCATTTGCTACGGTTAGAATACCATTTTCTCGCAATAATAAATGTGCAATATTGATGTCTGTTACATTATGAAACGTATTTCTGTCCAGATGTAAGAAAGTATTCGATTTTAACTGTAGCGTAAAAGAATATTCTGGGATCTTAGGAATGAATATTAATGAAAAACACGACGTCTTGTTATCTTTTTTGCTGCAGTGACAGAAATTTTTGAAACAACTTGTAGATCCATCGACAAAATAAAAATTAATAACAAAATAGAATATCGTATAACAAAGCATTTTGTGTTCCTCAGTAAACATGGTAAACTGATAGAAACTCTGCACAACAAAAATATTTATTAGATATGAATAAATATATGCTTCCGCAATGTGTTTGAAATGAAATTGTACACAGTTAAATAGATAATCTTTCATATGATTTATGTCAATAAAGAATTCAAAGTTTATCTTCCTTTAAAGTCATATGACACGTGTTGTGATGATTAGGAAGTTAAGAAAATTATTGAACCACTCCATAGATATACTACGAAATTTTAAATAAATACTTAGTATTTGCAATTTTTTTTTTTACATTTAATACGAATCAGTAACGTATAATCGACAAAACAACATTTCATTCGGGAAATGTTGATTGAAAACTGTGGAAACTAACGTTTAGGTGTTGGTGCCGATGTTTGTCGATCGTGTCCTTATTGGACAATAAAAAAAAAACACATGGAGCACGTGGAAAACTAGAAAGACGTCATGTGAAAAGTAGAATAACAAAAATACCGAACATCGAGGAAAATTCAAAACGGACAAACCTTTATCAATTTGTTAATGGAACTTTGTCATAACAGATATTAAATGGTTTTGGTATATTAAGCTGTTTCGTTTAGAATAGGTTAATGCCGTTCTCTTAACACATTTGTTTACTTTTTCTTTCGTCACTTGCGTTATGTTATTGTCGAATTTCTAACGAGAGGTATAGTGGTGAAGGTCACTGCTTACGGAAAAGATGTCGGCTAATTATAGTACGGGAAGACAAAAAATCAAAAGCAACGACTTTTTTTGCAGATGTTGATAAAATAAAAGTACTTTCTTTGAAAAGAAGGTCTATGTACACATGTTTTATAGTAACACTTAGCCATTCAAGTATATACAATAAATTCATTTTTTTGGATATATTTGAAGAATACCAGAATTTTGAATGTTTGATAAATATATATTCTTGTGATACGATATTTCTCTAATTCTTCATCAAGTTATCCCTTTCTGCACCTATTGTATAAAAAAAAATAATCAACGTGTGGTTCGTTTGATCACAGTTCTTCATTGGTTAACATCCGATTATGACGTCGAATTTTCTTGTTTTCCTCTGAATTTTCTATTGTGACGGCATGAAAACCTATTTCAAAATACCATTAGGTCTCAACAAATTTCTAAATTAAATTAAAAGACCACGTTAACGATGATTTTTGGAAATGGTTTAATCTAATAGAAAGTAATCACTTTCAGTTTGTCAAATTTAAATTGCATTACCTTGAATGTAAATACGAAAACAGATATAAATGTATGTATGAATGCCATCAAGAAGAAAATATGTTGATAGAATATTTCTTTAAAAGAATCATAAAAGATACCAAGCTTATAGTTTTGTATGTCATAAGACTCATCATTGACACGCGAAACAAAAAGTTAGAAGGTAAAAAAAAATATGATGTCAAAATATTGCTGCCGAAATTGTAATAAGAAACATTATTGCAACGTTTTTTGTAGTAGTTTACAGAATAAAATTCCACAACGAATAACGATAAATTCATACCTAACCCTGTCGATGGAAATTTTTTCAATACTACACAAACAGTTATTCTCATGAGCTTTGGAAGCTGGTACGCGTCATATTGTTCATAGTAAATACAAGTTTGGGGATTAGTCTCATTCAGTCATGTTTTAAACGTTTTGTGGTAATTTAAAATTAAAAAGAGAATACAGTATGCGCCCGGAGTGCTTTGTTGTTATTGTCTTCTATCAGGAATGCTGAAAGCTAAATACCAGTATTTGTGAAATTCAAGGATGTATAAGAACCGACTTAGATTAATATGACCTACAAATAATAGCTAATTCGATCTAAGGCCGCCTTTTTCTGATGAAGTTGAAACATCAGTTGTTTTTTTAATAATGGCTTAACTTCAAAAATTATTATTTTTACAAAAAAGGAAAACAGCGTCTCTTCTGTTTTTGTTGATGTTATCTTTCTGTGCTGTTTACGAAATCTTTATTTCCATTAAAAACTTCTTGGGTGTAAACAATCGTTGCATGTTTGTGATAAAAACGTGCAAAGAGGGTTCCTTTCAATTCGATTGACTGTAATGGCTTTTTGGCATTCAAAACTATGATTACGTAAAATCTTATCAATCAACAATTTTGTTATATGATTAAAAAAATAACCCCGAGTTCGGTACGGTTCCTGTTGTTCAGTCTTTAGTTTTCAAGGTTGTGTTTTGAACAGAACGTAGAATGGAAACAAGGAATAGTTAAAGACTTTTTTGTCTTTAAGCCGGGTTTTTTTTTCGTGTTTTTACCATGGCGTTATCAGTTTGTTAAAGAATTATGAGTTTGAATATCCCATTATATGGTAGCTTGCGTCTCCATACAAATTACAAATTCATCTGCTGCAACTCTTATTAAACCTTCAGCACTATAAAACGATAGATCTATACGTACTGGGTGTGATGCGATTATTGAAATTGTAAATATTCTCCTTATTAATTACTATTTTGATTGCCAGTGAGACAACTTCCAGTCTACTATGTGTCAGTTTCGTCCGGCATACATGTACACGAATAAATGCTTAACTAAATTGGTAATCAAAGTGAAACTGTATATAAATTAAATATACATTCATTTTAAAAAGTCATAAAATTAACAAAAACACACATTTATTCATACCACTATATAATTATGATAATGAATGGTCAAATTATTTGTCTCACGCCATTTAATATTACGGACTTGAAGTATTTTCCTTTTACTACATTGGTAAATGATTGCGATCCAAGATAAAATTACATTTAATTTGTGAGAATTTAAAACTTTCTTCAGTGTTGATTTCATATTTAGTGAAACTGCTCGGTTACTCTAGGAACATGTACAAACGCCATCCAACGAACCGGAAAATGACCTTTTTCTATTCAATTTGGTCAATTGATGTTTCAAACTTTATAGATGGTACAGGTGATCGTCCGATGACCCTAAGGCTTGTAAACATTAAAAAAAAGTTTGTAAACTTTAAAAAGAGTATGTCATTTCACACGGTCAAAATAATCTCTTAATATAATTGATATATGGCGGGATTACTTGTGATATATACTTTCCTCCAGACTGTGGTTGTTTTCTGCACGACTAATGTAACAGCCCAGAGCTCTGGTCAGTATGATTTTCACTTACATTGTATGCTACAAGTACTTTTGTTTATAATTGACTTTAGTTAGCATTTTATTTAAGTACAAGAGTAGTAATATATATATATTACTCCATAGACATGTGCCTAATTCTTTTTTCTACCCGTGCAAATAATTGACATGGATGGGTCGATTACCAATTGGGTAACTTGGTTTGTTTAAAGTTTTCAAAAACTTTTATAAACTTTCAGATTTTTATTATTATTAAACAATTTCATAAAAGAAATATATAAATAAGAAGTCATGACATGATTGCGAATCAGACAACTCTCTACCAAAGACAAAATGATGCAGAAGTTAACCTACAGGTCATCGAACGTAAAGCTAATGGCGTTACACTTATCACCTGTATATGTCCTATTTGAAACGGTTTATTTTTCTATCGGAGACATACATTTTGTGTTCTACCAACTGTCTATCCGAACATAACTCACCGTAGCCGAATTTCTTACCAAATTATTACAGATTGTTAGATTCCATGATAACTAGCAACCTGTCGATTTTTATGCTTTTCAGATTAGTTGTTCTAGAGTTATGGGAATTTTATAGAGAATTTCTTTTAGATTGATTGTTGGTTGTTTTTTTGTTAATTTTTGGACAATAAATGCAAACACTCGCACCTGCGCTCTATCAATAATATCTTAACAGTGTAGTGCACTACTTTCTTGTGAATGAATTATAGTTTGAGATATAAAGTTCATCTTCTCTTGCTCAAAGTAAGGACAATTTTATGTTAAGGAGGTCTTGTATTCCGCTTGTCAGCTTCTGTTGTATTTATTTTGTTTAATTTTTCCGACTGGACCTGTATCAGTCAATTCTTTTAACTTGAAATTCATGGCCCATTTGATTTTACTGTGCTAATTAATTTGCCCCTGTTTTGCTTGTTATGCACAAAATATGGGAAAATAGATTTGGAATTTTTCCCTAAGAACCTGCATATGCTTTTACAAGTCCTATTTAAATTTAACACTAGTTTCCTTCATTTAAAAATATATCTAAAATCAGTTCTCATTCATTTGTCAACAAACATGTTATGCGCTCCTGATGCAGCAAGCATGATTTGATTAAAAGGAATACTACATGTATAAAGCCGCAGTCACACTAGAAGTGTTATTATTCAGAGCGTGCTGTGAATATTTATAGACGGCCTGGGGATATCATTGATGTACATAGAAAATTAGATCTTTATTCTCATTTACTAAATAACATAGTTACAGAGATGAAAATATATACAATATTCGTTATACAACATATTTGGCATGACTGATATATATAAATTATAATTCTACACAATTTTTCTAGTAAGACAATATCATGTGACTGTAGTTAATGAATCTCCGTATATAATGTTATATCATGTACATCTTTGCTTTTAGCGTGCTCTGGAGAACATGAAATCAATATACGATTAGAAGAAGCAACTCTTGAAGGTATTGTTTTATGTTTATACATAGCTTACATGCGGCTCTCGGGATGATATTGAACCTAGGGCTGATAATACATGCGATATGAAAAATGACATGTTATGATCTTTTTATCATATGCTTCAACAATGGAGAAAAATAACAGATTCAAATATTTAATAAAGATCATATTTCGGGGTTCCCAAAAAGAAGTTCAAAGAGTGAAAAATTCACGGACGTAGGACCCCAAATTTAGTACATTCGATATGAAATCTTTCTATCATATGCCTCAACAGAGAAGAAAAACATTTTGATATGGACGAATCGACAAAAAAAAATAAAATTTACCAATATTCATAATGAACACGGTTTGGAAAAGTCAACTTTTTCATAGTAACTTTCTAAAATATGTTTGAAGCTTTTAAAAAAATGCATTTATCTAATAATTAGTTTTTTATTTTTTATTTTAAGTTTTTTACACAATATACTTTTAGTTATCCAAATAATTGTTTTGTACACGAAGCTTTAAGGTGTATTTTCCGGAATGTGCCGATTATCACCGGAATGCCATGCGATAACGTTACGGAAAGACATGTGATAACTATGGAAAGCCTCAGCTGTCATATATTAGAGATTTGCATAACGTTATGCTGAAGCTTACAATGTAAGGTTAATACAGCCTGATGATGAATTAAATCATCAAAATGAAAACTTTAAATAATAAAATGCAAAGTTGAATCTGCGTTGTGTTGACTTGCAGCTTCAAGTGCTGATGTTGTGAAAGCATCGTGGTGAGCCACGGCGTTATGATGATATGCTTATAACACGTAACGTTGAGTTGAAACTACATGTTGTTAAGTTGACATTAACCTATAGCTGTACAATGTAACCTATGGGAATGTAACAAGTGTATAAATCTCAATAACCGAAAATTATACCATAGCTATCTATGGTATAATTTTCACAATTATACCATGGTTTTGTGGTGCATGATTTTCGAAAAGAAAAACACAGATGGCAAGACCTAAAGGAGGCCGCCTGAATTTTTAAATTGACATGAACAACAGAGTCAATGTGGGGCCACTAAGCTAAACTGCCCGCTTTGCACCAGCCGATATAAATGAATGCCTAGGGTGGGAATCGAACCCACGTACACCAACTCCGTTGTCCCTATATTTTCAAATAAACAAAAAATTGTCAACAAATTTAAGAAAAGGTATAAATGTGTTAAAATTTAATTATCAAATTATACATGAAAATATAAGTTGTTTTTCGATGATTCAGAATCTGATGTCTACTTAGAGTGTAGTCCCATAGCCTCCATTGTACAGCTACACGACTGAATATATTTGGTAAAAGGGTTTTAAATTGCCGAGGCACATATTTTTGGGGAGAAAGGAGCGGAAGGCACGCCCTTTTCAAGGAGCTTCATGTATGGTAGATGCGTAGTCCTTTTTTTAAATATAGTTTTTCCTTAAATGTTACTTGCTAAACCCCTCCCCCTTTAAAAATCCTGGATTCTCATCCGATTTGATATAAATCCAAACTGTTAACGAGGTTGCTTAAGTAATAACAATTATGTTTGAGAATTAAAATAGAAAGGTTCCTTAAAATGACGCTGAACATTTTGTTTAAATTATCTAGAATATACATCGCATGCGATTTTAATCGTGGACATTTTGAATTCCCTGTTAATTTATGCGTCGACCTGGGGTTCTGGTACAAATAAAAACGTGGAATTATTCATCCAAACTCACCAAAAGATTCTTGAGATTCAAATTTCCACAGAATTATAAAGGAGTAGGTCCAGTAAGACTCCTTTTTGGCCCCAAAATATAGCAGTTTTACAAAATTGTTAAAATGTAAACTTTCAGTTATTTATTGGACAGTAGAATGCTTTTTCTACATAGATATGGGCTGTTTTTGACAATACAATGCATATATATCGGGTACTAGCACCATTAAGTCATGCTAAATTACTGAAATCTTCACAATTCAAGCATTTTAGTTAAATTTTAGACGGTTTTCGTGTAAAACGAAAGTGGCCGCATTCGTGTTCATCCTTAATATTGAAATGTAAGTTGTATTTTATGATAATACATAACATATATAGAGGATGAGGATGAACACGGATGCGGCCACTTTCATTTTTGACAAAAACCATATGAAAAGTGACATTTTTCGGCATATTTGGTAGATTTTTCATATTTGAGCTTGAATCGGATCGTTTTTAATGACTGAATCAGTTCAAATCTTTCACATAAACTAATTGATTCAAATGAAATAGACACTTAAGTGTTTAAAAAGTGGTCAAAATCTTTCGTCAGATGAACCTGGAATTTGAGGCCAAAATCAGTCCTTACCGGACCTACTCCTTTAATCAACAATAAATTTTAAACATTTCGAACATTTAACATTTTGATAAAATAAAAAAATCACTAACCCTTTGCAGTTCAACTTTTAATCTGGGGTTCCGGAAAACTTTTAAAATATCTCTTGCAGCCATATGCAGAACATCCAATTTCTTTTGACTGTAACGTTACCCGTCACCAATGTAGATGTACATCCATCGCTTTCGAAAAATCTTGTCTAACTGATGTTCCCGCTGTTTCAGAAGCCCGTGCTTATTTCAGAAAGTAGGCGGAGCTTAATGTGTAAGGTCCAAAAAGGGTAATTTGACTGATTCTTATTAAAGTGTTTTTAAAGTAAAAACTTACAAAAATATATGAAATACACATTTTAAACAGCAATATATGCGATAGGTTAAAACAGATATTTCATATTTTTTGGATAGTTTTGTGGTGTTTCATAAATTATACCATAGCTTTTGTTGAAACCCCTCGGCAACCTCACTCGACTTCGTCTCGTGAGGTTATTGCCGGGAGTTTCAACAAAAGCTATGGTATAATTTACGATACACCACAAAACTATCCAAAAGATATGAAATATCTATAACTTACACGAAGTTAACTTGATACTGGATAATGTTTAGACGTACTCTTCGGTTGCTAGGATAACAAATGAAACGAAAAGTTGAACTTCATGATGTTGACTTATTATTAATAAATGTAAAGCTTAGATATCACTACGTTATATCATTATAATGTCACGATAGGTTTATCATAATGTATGTAGACTTTAAACTACACTATGTAAAGCTAAACTAGCATACTGTTATATTACTTTAATGCTACGATAAGCTAACCATACAATATTTTCACTAGATATTACACGACGTACAGTTGAAAGTACGTGTTGTTGGGCTAGGATTGCACAATGTTAAATCAGTATTATATCATGATAAGCTAACCACACAATATTCTCACTAGATATTACACGACGTACAGTTGAAAGTACGTGTTGTTGAGCTGGGATTGCACAATGTCAAATCAATATTATGTCACGATAAGCTAACCATACAATATGCTCACTAGAAATTACACGACGTACAGTTGAAAGTACGTGTTGTTGAGCTAGGATTGCACAATGTTAAATCAATATTATGTCACGATAAGCTAACCATACAATATTCTCACTAGATATTACACGACGTACAGTTTAAAGTACGTGTTGTTGAGCTAGGATTGCACAATGTTAAATCAGTATTATGTCACGATAAGCTAACCATACAATATTCTCACTAGATATTACACGACGTACAGTTGAAAGTACGTGTTGTTGAGCTAGGATTGCACAATGTTAAATCAATATTATGTCACGATAAGCTAACCATACAATATGCTCACTAGAAATTACACGACGTACAGTTGAAAGTACGTGTTGTTGAGCTAGGATTGCACAATGTTATATCATAATTATGTCACGATAGGCTTATTAAACATTATTTTGACACGAAACGACACGAAGGTGGAAAAAAAGACCACTGATGTAGGACCTGAGGTATCTTGAAAATAGTGCCGCATATGCGTAGTAGTTATATGATATAAAAAGAGAATGAATTAAAAATACATGATTCTAGTTTCTATTTACAATGTTACAGTACGGTCCGTATATCATTTTAAAATAGTGAAAAGTTTTCCAATTGTAGAATTTTGGAATTTAAAAAGTTTTGAATTTTTCAAGTTAAATTTTCAACTAATACTTGAAATTTTAAAATTATTAATATCGTTTTTAGATTTTATAGTTTAGATTTTTGATTAATCTTTAAAAGAACTAAATTTAACGTAAAGTTTTGATTATTTCCATTTTTTTAAAGTTTGATTTTTTAAAGTTTCAAAATTAAAAAGGGGCCGCAAAAGCGGGGCACCTGTCAGCTACGGAACAAAACGAAACAAAATGAAATGAACAAATTATTACTCAAAAGTTTATGTATAGAATGAGACCAGAGGCAGGCAGTTGTAAGCTTATTAAACCTGCATCGAAAAAGTTAATTTGCGTTTAAAAAAATTTCTATAAGCTTAGGGTTTCAGATATGTAACTCAGAACTATTCTCTCCTCATTTAGGAAAAACAGTAAAAACTGGACAACTCTCAATAGGCCGAGTAGTATGGTAGGGTTGAGCTTGTTTATACATTTTCAATTGAACTGTAACCAATAAAATTGCTCTATACTTGATTTCATTTTTTTTTTTTTTTTTTTGTTGCTTTATGACTTTTTACTATATATGCAATCATGTCGGCAAATGAAATTATCGAAATTCAAGTACTAGTACATAATTTTGAACGATTACCTTCGCTTTCAAATATTCGGGTTTGGACGTTCCTGAAAGGGTAGATCAAGAAAAAGCGCTTCGGTCTCATGCAATTTTTAACATTTTGTTATCAATTTTTTTATCGATTGCATATTGAAAATATATTGCCTTGTATCATTGATTTCAGTTCAAAGTATTGATACGGAAGACATTTTTAATCTATGGTGTCGCTATGAACGTAGTGCTAGCCGTGAATGTTGGAGGTTGTTAATATCTGTTTTACAGTATTAGCCGCTTAGAGTAACTAAAAGATCAAATATTAGTAGCTTGGTGCCAGGAAACTGTTTTAATATATGTAAATAAACTGATCATAGATAGACACCAGGTTGGAAATTTTGAATTTGCAGCAGCCTCGCGTTTCGTCTACAAAAAAACCTACCAGTCACGCTCGAAACAAATAAAATTAAAAAGACCAAATCAAATATAATCAAAAAGGCCAAATAAAGTAAACGTTACCATTCAACTAATCGTTCTGGTTTTATTTTAAAGCTCGGTACATTCATATCATATAAACGTTTACCATAAATATTTTCCAGCTTGCAAATCTATGTAATAGTTGCCGCTATAATTAAGCTCCCATTTATTTATTTGTAGCTAGGTGTCGGCATTTTAAAAATTGAAATTTTAAACAAGTTTATATTTAACCCCTTTCCACTTTGCGGATGCTAGTCGGCTGCCTTGTAGCGGCATTGCCATGCTCTTTTCCGAGATCTACAAGGATGTCTTTTACGTGCAAGAGATTTGGCTCTCTCTTAAACACTGGTCAGCAATTTATGGTCCCCTTCCGACGGACTGTCACTGTTAAGCCAATAAAGGGAACCAGATGTTTTTTGCTAGTTCCGTGTTTGTAATTTGTCCATTTTTAAGTTATCGCACAACAATCAAATTTCAGACCAAGTACTCCTCACGTTAAGAACCCCTGCAGTGACTCGTTGCAAGGAAAGATTTCTGTCCCTATTCAATATATCATCATTTTTCCAGTGGCATATACGACTCTTACCTATTCTACCTGTTGTATATCATGTTAATTTGTTATAATCTTGAACATACATGTAATATTTGCCACTGGCAACCATCAATCAATAATTTAGAATAGGTCGTTTTACTAAAAAAAAAATGGGTTTCAACTCCCTTGGGCAAAGTGGTCCTATTCTATCTGAGAAAAGGCTCCGCGTTAACTTTGTCGACCGTACTTTGACCTATAATGGTTTACATTTACAAATTGTGATTATGATGGAGAGTTTTCACATTGACACTCATACCACATCTTCTTATATCTACTTAGTTGGAATTTGATATTTCAACTTTCCATTTGGTCAAACACCTCTTAAATTGTTTTGGTTCTTATATTTACTTGGCTTTCAAATATTCGAATATTTTGAGCGTTCCGTAGGTAAATGCTTTACTTAAAAATTCAGCGTTTTACATTGTCCTGGTTTTTCGAGAGCACAATTGGTGTGTGGCCAAAATGGCAAAATTCATTGTGCAGAGATCGTGGCACTGACTCTCTTTACACGCCCCATTCTGACTGGACATAGATGCGTATTTGTACTTTGCTCAAGGTTGATTGTGCTACAATAACTAAATAAAATGCTTCGCTGAGCTCAGCCTGATTCGACCGCAGTGGTCGAACCCTGAACAGTTGGTGCAAGTTTCGACACATTATTTAAGCTTGATACAGTCTGAAATTGGATTGTGATCAAACTTTTGACATAATATAGGTTTCTGACACATAATAAATGTGGTGAAAGATCTTTAAAATTTGAAATGGGTTTAAATATTTGTATTCAATTTCAATCGATTTTTTGTTTTGCTATTGCGCAATAATGTGCAATCCAAGATTTCTTCCTGGTCCAATATTGAGCTATTGCACAATAGATTGAAAATGAAGATGTCTTGGATGTGGCAGATCCAGGGGGAGGGTTCCGGGGGTTGGAACCCACCTTTTTTTGGACGATCAATGCATTTAAATGTGGACATATAGTTGGACCCCCCCCCCTTTTGTCATGGGTTTGGAACCGGCTGGATCCGCCCCTGTAAATGCTAATGCGCAATTCGGTGCAATTGAAGATTTCTTGTTAATACGCAATACTATGATGTAGCGCAATACTATGCTATAGCGCAATACTATGCTATAGCGCAATTCTATGCTATAGCGCAATACTATGCTATAGCGCAATAATATGCAATTGAATATTTCCTGCCATTGCACAATACTTTATTTAATAATTTACACATAATAGCCGGTGTGTATCTCCTGATATATCAGTATTTTCATACGACCGCAAAAATTGAAAATTTTTTGGTCGTATATTGGTATCACGTTGGCGTCGTCGTCGTCGTCGTCGTCGTCCGACGACGACGACATTTGGTTTTCGCACTCTAACTTTAGTAAAAGTAAAAAGAAATCTATGAAATTTAAACACAAGGTTTATGGAAATAAAAGGAAAGTTAGGATTGATTTTGTGTGTTTTGGTCCCAACAGTTTAGGAATAAGAGGCCAAAAAGGGCCCAAATAAGCATTTTTTCTTGGTTTTTGCACAATAACTTCAGTATAAGTTAATAGAAATCTATGACATTTTAGCACAAGGTTTATGACCACAAAAGGAAGGTTTGGATTGATTTTGGGAGTTTTGATACCAACGAATTAGGGGCCAAAAATGTCCAAAATTAAACTTTGTTTGATTTCATCAAAAAATGAATTATATATACATGTATATATTTATATATATTTATTATCCTCCTTAAGGAGAGTATGGATATACATGAACATAAATACAATTGTGGTATAATACAGATATTGATATGCCAAATCTAACCGTGTATTCAGATTCTAAATTTTTGGTCCTGTTTTCAAATTGGTCTACATTAAGGTCCAAAGGATCCAAAATTAAACTTAGCTTGATTTGAACAAAAATTGAATTCTTGTGGTTCTTTGATATGCTGAATCTAAACATGTACTTAGATTTTTTATTATGGGCCAAGTTTTCAAGTTGGTCTAAATCGGGGTCCAAAATTATTATATTAAGTATTGCGCAATAGCAAGAAATTTTCAATTGCACAGTATTCCACAATAGCAAGAAATCTTCAATTGCACAGTATTGTGCAATAGCAAGAAATTTTCAATTGCACAGTATTGCGCAATAGCAAGAAATCTTCAATTGCACAGTATTGTGCAATAGCAAGAAATCTTCAATTGCGCAGTATTGCGCAATAGCAAGAAATATCTAATTGCGCAATAGCAAGAAATTTTCAATTGCACAGTTTTGGGCAATAGCAAGAAATATTCAATTGCACAGTATTGTCCCGTTTTCAAATTGGTCTACATTAAGGTCCAAAGGGTCAAAAATTAAATTTTGTTTGATTTCAACAAAAAAATGAATATATGGGGTTCTTCAATATGCCGAATCTAACCATGTATTTAGATTTTTAATATTTGGGCCCAGTTATCAAATTGGTCCACATTGAGGTCTAAAGGGTCTAAAATTGAACATTATTTGATTTCATCAAAAATTGAATTCTTGGGGTTCTATGATATTCTGAATCTAACCATGTATTTAGATTTTGGACATTGGAACATAATAGGTAAATGTCTAATTTAAAATGTTTAAGTTTTTAAGTTTAAGTTCTTAGACCACATTCATTCTGTGTCAGAAACCTATGTTGTGTCAACTATTTAATCACAATCCAAATTGTATCGATCAAGCTTAAATGTTGTGTCGGACTCCATACTTGCCCCAACTGTTCAGGGTTCGACCTCTGCGGTCGTATAAAGCTGCGCCCTGCAGAGCATCTGGTTTACTTTAATATACAAATACGAAATATGAATCAATAGAAAAATAGAAAATTTTAAGAAAAAAAGGTATGAAACAAATTACACCCCTCCCCATTTTTACGATAAACGCATGAGAAAACGGATGATGAACGGATAAATGACATTGCATATTTCGCGTCAGAAATGGCAATTATTGGTGTGTCAGATTTCTTGTGTGTCATGAATGCTTATTAATCATAAATGATCTTAGAGTAAGAGCACGTCTTCACTATCAAACATCTCTTATTCAGGCAAGACACTACCCTTTGGCGGCATTTTGAAAAACAAACCAAGACCAGCTAAACGGAAACTTTTTGAATATTTATGCGATTTACAAGTATTATTATTGCCGCCTTTCTTTTTTTTTCGCATATTACATGTGTTCTTCCATTTTATCCGATATGCTTCCGTTTAGTGTACGTTGTATGCGGTACTAGTCCGTTGGATGTATGTTTGCATTCCGTTCTGTCTTGTACGTTTCCGTTTCTCGTACGTTGCATATTCTGTGTGTCCGTTGTGCCTTCGTTACGCGTCCGTTTTATTTTGTCAGTACTGTACATCATAACGGACTCCCATCGGATATCAGTTTTGTTAACGTAAAACTTTTTCAATCCGTTAATTTTTAGGGAATTTTATTGAATTGTCAAAAGTGCAGAAGAAAATATAAACATAATCAACCTTGTATAAATCTGTTTAACCTACAGCGAGTTTTCACTGTTACTCCTAAATGTTGGCAATCTCATTAAAATCCGATGTTCTGATACGTATCAGAACATCGGATTTTAAAGTGGAGGGTAGCGTATCAGAACATCGGATTTTAATGAGATTGAAATGAGATTGAAATGTTGGGCGCTGTGGAAACAAAATAGTTCTGAACTATTATTTTAAACGCTCAGCTTATATAAGAGATTTTTTTTAAAAGAGAATCGGTTTAAATAAATAAAATCCATATTTGCAAAACCTTAACACATTTCAGGATACTGTTATTTCATGTTAATGTTCAATTTGTTTGAAAAAAACGCTTCTTCTTTAAATTGTTTATTTTGCAATTGAAAATTATTTTGTGCGGTTTATTCTTAATTAAGAATGATCATAATCAAAGCTGTGCTTCTTGTTTTAACACGAATTATCCGCTTTTAAGAAACATCTATTTTGTTCCCAAATTTTTCACCGCTTACAATTGCCTTCCTTTTGACTTATTTTATACATTAACTTTGAAGTAACCGTAGCTCTTCATTTCATTTTGTTTTGTTTCGTTCCGCTTTTATTCCGTTTTGCAGTTTACCCCTCTTTTCGCCCGTTTTCTAATTTTGATATCTTCATCAAAAACTTTATCAAAAACTTTCAAAAATCAAACTTTCCAAAAGCGTAATAATCAAAAACTGCACGTTAAGAGTACTTTAAAAGTTGATCAAATATCTAAACTATCAAATCTAAAAACGATATTTAGAATTTTAATAATTTGGTGAAAATTTCAAAATTTCAAAACTTTTTCAAATTTTGAAAGGATAATATTACATGGACCGTACTGTTACAGTGTAAAAAGAAAGTAGAATAATGTATTTTGAATATATTCTCTTTTTATATCAAATAACTACTACGCATATGCGGCACTATTTGCAAGATACCTCAGATCCAACATCAGTGGACCGTTTTTCCAGCTTCGTGTCGTTTCATGTCAAAATAATGTTTGATTAGCCTATCGTGACATAATAATGATATAACATTGTGCAATCCTAGCTCAACAACACGTACTTTCAACTGTACGTCGTGTAATTTCTAGTGAGCATATTGTATGGTTAGCTTATCGTGACATAATATTGATTTAACATTGTGCAATCCTAGCTCAACAACACGTACTTTCAACTGTACGTCGTGTAATTTCTAGTGAGCATATTGTATGGTTAGCTTATCGTGACATAATACTGATTTAACATTGTGCAATCCTAGCTCAACAACACGTACTTTCAACTGTACGTCGTGTAATATCTAGTGAGCATATTGTATGGTTAGCTTATCGTGACATAATATTGATTTAACAATGTGCAATCCTAGCTCAACAACACGTACTTTCAACTGTACGTCGTGTAATTTCTAGTGAGCATATTGTGTGGTTAGCTTATCGTGACATAATACTGATTTAACATTGTGCAATCCTAGCTCAACAACACGTACTTTCAACTGTACGTCGTGTAATTTCTAGTGAGCATATTGCATTGGTAGCTTATCATGACATAATACTGATTTAACATTGTGCAATCCTAGCTCAACAACACGTACTTTCAACTGTACGTCTTGTAATTTCTAGTGAGCATATTGCATTGGTAGCTTATCATGACATAATACTGATTTAACATTGTGCAATCCTAGCTCAACAACACGTACTTTCAACTGTACGTCGTGTAATTTCTAGTGAGCATATTGCATTGGTAGCTTATCATGACATAATACTGATTTAACATTGTGCAATCCTACCTCAACAACACGTACTTTCAACTGTACGTCGTGTAATTTCTAGTGAGCATATTGCATTGGTAGCTTATCATGACATAATACTGATTTAACATTGTGCAGTCCTACCTCAACAACACGTACTTTCAACTTTACGTCGTGTAATTTCTAGTGAGCATATTGTATGGTTAGCTTATCGTGACATTAAAGTAATATAACAGTATGCTAGTTTAGCTTTACATCGTGTAGTTTAAAGTCTACATACATTATGATAAGCCTATCGTGACATTATAATGATATAACGTTGTGATATCTAAACTTTACATTCATCAATAATAAGTCAACATCATAAAGTTCAACTTTTTGTTTTATTTGTTATCCTAGCAATCTAAGAGTACGTCTAAGCTTTATCGAGTATCAAGTTTACATCGTGCAATGTCAACTTAATGCCCGCGTCACACTGTCCCGATTTTTACGCCGATGGCAACACGATTATGGAAATTTTCAAAATCGGGACTGATCGTATCCAGATTGGGCTATTCGTAGTGCCATCTTTGACCATCGTAGAATCATCGGCCACTTTTTCTAGCCTTCGGGGACAACTTCGGGAAGGGTTCTAAATTTTTTAACATGTTAAAAAATCCACGAAGGTGCGTCCGATGTTGAGGGTTCGTATTGAGTTCGTATCACCATCCTCACCATCGTAATGTCACCGGGAATGCATCTTTGAACATCGTATTGCATTTGTGTTTCCATCGTTTCCATTGGGCAGTTTTGGCATTACGATGTCTACACGAATGAATCACGAAGCTACCCGAAGGTCTTACGATGGCAACACGACTTCGTGAAGACCTCGTAATCCCGTCGTGTTGCCATCGAATAAAAGTACGAAGGCGACAAGATGGAACTACGACGGCAATAAATCCAGCTAAATGTAAGTTAATTTTCGCGCTAAAATACATTTAAAGTGCCATGCGCGATATGCACTGGTCAGTCTAATACGACAGTTAAGAAAGACGTTCACAAAACATGGAGCTCATATCATATGATTCTATGAGAACAAGAAAGGCGACAGCGTTGTTTCTATTAATTCAAATGGAACAAGAAGAGCAGCTATTACAGGCTCCGGATTTACTTTTACAAGTAAAATATTATTTTTTGTCAATTTTTCATATCAAGTAACATAATGAAAATCATAAACGCGCCTCGTACACCAACACTGCAGGTACACGTACATAGGAAAACCAACTTTTTCTTCATTATTCTGATTTTTTATGTATCGTCTGAGTTGTTGTCACACGAATGTTTACTCCATAACCATTTTGTTTTCTATATGTCATATTTTGCCGCATTTGTTGCTTTCCCCACATCCTTCCTTTTGTCTATATTATTATGATATTCTCCTGGAAAGAGCCCTTTTTGAATAAAAGGGATCAACGAACCCATTACCTTACCTTTAAGATAGATCAGTAAACATGGGCATAATTATGGGTGATTATTCAGACTAGTGCACACATTTTACAGTTCAAACAAGGCAATGCCGAGCGTGGCATCCCCTCGTATGTAACGTATTGGAGACTCAGAGTCAAGTTCTACCCTTCAAGCCCACGGTCTTCCGTCTTATGATTAAACCAGAAATTAAATGTACAATATAAAATATATTCAATATTGATCAAACAATTTAAAACGCATGATGCCTTCGGCATATAATTTAAATGCATCGTAAGCTGTACACAACGTCTTTTAGACATCGTATGGCCATCGCGCCGGCTTCGGCTGAGATATGAAGCTTAAATACCCGTCTTCGGTTAACCTTCGTATGTCCATCTTCTGCTATCGTATATAATTTCGGCACCATCGTATAGACTTCGTTATTCATCGTACTTGCTTCGGTCACTTTTTGATATTTTAACGAGATCGGGACCAACTTCGTACGAACTTACAATTTTCGCATTCGGGTGTCCATCGTATATAAAAATCGGGACAGTGTGACGCGGGCATAACAATATGTAGTTTCGACTCAACGTTACGTGTTATAAGCATATCATCATAACGCCATGGCTTACCACGATGATTTCACAACATCAACACTTGAAGTTGCAAGTCAACACAACGCAGATTCAACTTAGCATTTTATTATTTAAAGTTTTCATTTTGATGATTTAGTTCATCATCACGCTGTATTAACTTTACAATGGAAGCTTCAGCATAAAGTTATGTAAATCTCTTATATATGACAGCTGAGGCTTTCCATAATAACAATCGAAGCATGTGATAAACTTTTCATATCAGCCCGCTAAGCACCAGTTCGATAATATGGAATTTACGTTAATTTAACGCTATTATCATACAGTTAAAATCGTATGTTATTTAGTCTAAGTATATGATAAAATTTGTTATCTTCATTACTCAAAAGCTATGCAAAGACAATAACAGAAAATGTTCTGCATGTTTGCATTCTGAATAAATGTATATTGCGACAATAAATAACAATACAAGTAGTGACGTACAGTTTGCTCTGCTGGGTCCAAAGTCTGATGACCCTGGAATTAAGGATTTCCATCTTACATTAGACTATATGATTATTCTGGCATTTACCTTTCTAAATCACATTTCAGTTTCTTGGTCATGCATCGGCCTTTTAAAAAAACTTACTAAAAGAATATGTCTTGCACATTGTTGAGGGTACTTTTTATACATCAACTAGCAGGATATGCGAAAGGAATTCTTTTCTAAAAACAAGTTATCTGAAGATACCGTACAGTTATTGCAAAGGTTAATTTGTATTCAAAACGCTTGACCCTCTCCTTATACGGGAGAAATGAGTGGATATTCATACCAATAGCAACAAGCCGTAACTCTTTATATTGAAGCACTAGCATGAGACGTTCTCACGCTCTCGGCATGGACCCTTTTGCATAACTGCAGAAGTATGACTGGTACCTAGTTTCACTCTATCGACCGATGCTACAAGTGAGTGTGTTAGTAAGAGAAAAGAGCAGAAACCTGAGAAATAGGTACTCGAGCGGCAATTTTCCTTGAACGCTCGGTAGCCAAGCCTTTGTTTAATTACTTACAAAATGAAAATTTATCACAAATGTCAATGTTAATTATCAAATATTTAGAAGTTTATTCAGGTTTATCCAATTTGGTTTATTTGAATATATATATATATAAGTCTGAAAATTACACCAAACAGTGTTAGAGTTAGATTTTCTACTGACAAATTTTTGTCCGTCCCTCAGCGGGATTCGAACTCACACCTTTGATACACTACAGCACCAATCGCTTAGCCTCATGTCCAGCGCTCTAGACCACTCGACCACATCCGCTATATTAAAATATAACTTCAATAGTCGTAGTGTTACCTTGTCACGGAAGATGAATCTAGAGATAGACATGAGACACGTGTTTTTTAAGCGTGTGTAGATGTTATATTATTATTTTCATACACAATGTATTCATCATTTGTCAGCAATCTAACTCAACAATTTTTATATATCATATAGGATCATGATTCATTTCATTATACAGTCACTAGAAATAAGTATATTTTACAAACAAGTCTAAACAAGTGACAAACAATACAATATACATGTCCACTGGATCTAAGAGTGATATAGATACAAGGTTAATACAAATATTTATATAAGTCTGAAAATTACACCAAACAGTGTTAGAGTTAGATTTTCTACTGACAAATTTTTGTCCGTCCCTCAGCGGGATTCGAACTCACACCTTCATATATATATATTGTTTATATTAAATTATTTGAATATATTACAGATATTTCGTCTAATCCAGACAAATACACAACAGACACTCATATCAATGGTATTCAAAATGGAACAGATTCTGCTACGGGGATTTTCTTACAGATACAAGGAGCTACTGGTTCACAGATTGATGTTAATAGTCTGTTTGTATTGGAATCAAAACCAATTCCTACCTCACAGGATGGTTATACAAGAAGAACATTTATTAGACTGAATGCACCACTAGACAGAGACGTAGGAGAACTTTTATTAAGATCTTCATTTATATGAAAAAAATGATATAAACTTGTCGTCCAAAACTATTCCGAAATGCGACACCGTACGACATATGCAGTTAATTTGTTTATTTAGAAATCCACCTCATACTTTGTCATAAATTAAAAATACTAGTCAGAAAAAAAATTACCTTGCGTAAGTCAAAAAAATTTAAAAGATAGGCGAAAGATACTAAAGGAACGTTCAAACTCGTTAGTCAAAAACAAACTGTTTAAATCCGCTGCATTTGTTTGCATCTGTACTTAGTCAGGAACCTGATGTTCAGTGGTTGTCGTTTATTGATGTGGTTCATAAGTGTTTCTCATTTCTCGTTTCTATATAGATCAAACCGTTGGTTTTCCCGTTTGAATGGTTTAAACTAGTCAATTTTTGGGCCCTTTATAGCTTGCTGTTCGGTTTGAGCCAACTTAAAGGTCTGTATTGAAGACCGTACTTTTACCTATAGTGGTTTACTTTTAAAAATTGTGACTTGGATGGAGGGTTGTCTCATTGGCACTCATATCTTCTTATATCTAATGACAATGCCATGGCCAGAAACGAAATACAATAAAGAACACAGAAAACCAAAAACTAATCAACACGATTTCATCTAAAAACCAAAGTTGATCTCATGTGCGCATGAAGGGTAAGCAGGATAAAACAAATCAATAAACTAGCAACATTTGGTTCCTTAGAAAAATTAATGTCAAAATTTGTATTTTACAGGGTCGTTCATATGAGCCAAACGATGATCTTAACAGCATACAATTTATGCTGAAGTGTACACGCCTGGTGAGTAAAAAGTAATGTCAGGGTTCCAAAAGCATTGAAATATTAAGGGGAAAATAAAGACGACTCATATCATAAGTCGTTTAAATCTAGAGAAAGCATTATTTTTGAACTGCTCGTCGTTCTGTTAAATATCGATTACAGTCTCGTCCCGTTCAATACTCCCAAGAGATGGTTCTGTTTGGTAGTGCGTGCTGCAACTTATTATGCAGATGAATAAAAGTAGACCAAATGCTAAAGTTCAAGTTTTAGTCCTAGGCGTATCGTAGAATAATAGAGTCAGTATAAAGTAACAACACTTCTTTATGATGTGTATCTTTATGATGATGGCATACTATGTTTATCCCAATAGAAGTAGAACTAAAAGTTTAACTGAGATGCAAGTGTATTAGGTGTACCTCACTATTGCACTTTTTTTCTTCAAAAATTACTTCGAAAATTATTTTTTCCACAAAAAAGAGAGCTAGTTATATTGTATTACATACAGTTGGGTTATTTTCCTGACAGTATGCATCTCTTATATTCATTCAGATATTTTTTTACTTCAGGTTGACTCAGTATCAAAGTATTTTACCGTAAACGTGGAAATCATTGACGTGAATGATAACTATCCTCAGTTATTAGGAAGTCCTCGACCCATTTCAGTGAATGAGGTAAGTACCAATAATCCTTTGATTTGAATCTTTTTATCTCCCGGTCTCAAAGCCGTTGGGGCATTACGTGTTACCCTTGGCCGTCCCTTCCGTCTTTCCGATTTTTGTGCTTGCGTCATTCCGTCTGTACGTCCCATTTGAAAAAAACAAGCTTCAGCGGGTGCATTCATGTCCTTAGACACATTTTTCTTTTGATTTCTTATCTTTTCATCGTAAATTGAGGTTTTTTGAAAATACCAATGCTAATTCAATTTTGATTTGAGACTCGCAATCCTACGGGGCGCCGAAACTTTTGTCATGACAAAATTCATTTTTGTAACACAGACTAGTATACTTTTGTTACCTAAATTGAAATGTATTTTGGATGCAAATTAGTTTAGTTTGGATTCTGTGAACTAATTTGCATACAAAACTGATATTTTGTCACACAATTCAATTTTTTGTTTACTTTTGTGTAGACAATATTGAGCTTTGTTAAACAGAAGTGAAAATTTAACACAAAAGTCAATGTTGTGCCACAACAGTCATTTTTGTCACAAAAGTCAATTTTGTGTACACAAAAAAAATCAAATTCAGATTGTTCGAAATTTGCTTGTTAAGATTATGTTGGAGGTGTGTTATTTCATAATTTAGTTACAAAAGCTGTATTTTCTATCTGATAGAAAAATATTTTGTTCCAAGAATGCATTGGGCAAAACAATCGTGCTGCGTCACAGTGATGTGCAATTGTCATTTGTATGGTGAAAGTTTGTAACAAGATGTTTTTGGAATGTTTAAACAGTTGACTCCAGTGGGCGTTGTAATTGGTGAAATGGTGCAATTGGTTACAGTCATGGACAAAGATACTGGTTTAAATGGTGAATTTGAATTTACAATAGTTCAATCTGATAGTTCGGTAAATAACGTTTCATACTAAATAATTAATTATATGAAAATTAACTTAAGGCATACGATTATTTGCAAATACATGTTAGACAACTCTGTAATGTTGCTGAAATTTTATATAGTTTACGTACCAACAATAACAAAATGTAGAAGTTTTGTACAACACGTAGGCACGTGGCAATCTAAAAAGTAAAATCACAAAGATACTGAACTCCGAGGAAAATTCAGGCAACACGGAAATTCCCTAAGCAAATAGCAAAATCAAATGATAAAACACATCAAACGAATGGACAACAACTGTCATATTCCTGACTTGGTACAGGTATTTTCAAATGTAGAAAATGGTGGATTGAACCTGGTTTTATAGCGCTAAACCTCTCACTTGTATGACAGATGCATCAAATTTCATTTTATTTACAACGATGCGTGAACAAAACATACATAATAGGTATTAATGTCAAAATAGGCGTACAACAGTCATCACTTTGTCATCATCACAATTAGAACAACAACAAAAAAAACAAGCATTTTACAAAGAAGCACAGAAAGCATCTATCAAATTTAGCAACCACAATTTATAAAATTATAAATTCTATGTCAGCTTATAGTAATGCCTATGATTTACATTTTACTGAAAGATTTTAAATTGGAAAACTTACAGCATAGAAACAGCTAAGTTGAGAAATTGATGTTAAGATAACACCTGGGATAGCAACACGTCATCCTCTCTATTCTTAATATCTTATTCCAGTTTAAGAAGTTTCACATTTCAGCGATCAGTTTAGTCATTTTGACAAATTTCGAAAATATTGATTTTTTTTCCAGGGGCAACCTATTTCTCCTTTTATTTCAAACGATGCGGCAGAGAAATTTACAATCTTATCACCGCGACGCGGGTCTATTGCAATAAAGTCACCGCTGGATTTTGAAAGAGTCAAAAAATATTTTCTTCCAGTTTCTGTGACAGTAAGTCAATGTTACAGTATTACTTTAGAAATTTTGCACATTATAAATGAGCAACTTAACTAACACACACACATGTAAAAGCAGTCTTTGGGTTTCATATACAACACAAAAAGCTAGGTATTAGGATATGTATTTATAAATCACACAGTAAAATCCTACACAACAGTCTATAAATTTATCAAACTATTTCAACTATAACTGGTCATAAACATCCGTCCATTATAAATCCATTACCCGTTTTCTTTCAAAACAAAGAAACGCGCTTTTCAGGGCCATCTTCAAACCAACCAATCAGATTACTAGAAATCCAAAAACCATGAATATTCAACAATGTGTCAATAATGTATGGGGAGGTTTTACAAACTTTTAATAAAGTCTACAGTCAGAAAAGGACGCAATGTATGTAGTTCTATTCAATATTTTCATAATTCTAATTCTTTATTTTACAATTTGAATATTCACAAAATGCTATCACACATAACTGAAATCGTGACTGAAATATTATTTGTTAACATGAACATAGAATGTTATCCTTACTTTTAAAGATAAGTCATATGTTTTATTTATTACGCCATCAAAGTGATTTTCGAATCTCTATATTTTGTTCTTTTGTGTTTGTCAATTATGTAAATAATTTCGCAAATAACATTAACTAGGACCTGGCATTAGTAATTTCTGAAAGACGAACAAGTACAGTTACCATGACTATTGATGTGAGAGACGGTGATGACCTTGGCCCAGTTTTTGACTATCAAGGCTGCTTCCGAGTTGATAATGTTTGCTTTAATCCAACATATACGACAGATATATCCCCCCATTCAACTGTAAGTATTGGTACTATTACGACGGGTACAAATGTGGTGCAGCACCTGAGATCACCCCCATTTTTGATGGGGTTCGTGTTGCTTAGTCTTTTGTTTTCTATGTTTTGTCATGTGTTCTATTATTTGTCTGCTTGTCATTTTCATTTTTAGCCATGGCGTTGTCAGTTTATTTTCGATCTATGACTGTCCCTCTGGTATCTTTCGCCCCTCTTTTAACTTTGTAAGCGAAATACAAAAAAAATATAACTTGTCATTCCAAGTTAACCAGAATTTGAGAATTTAAATGCTCAGAAAGATACTTTTTGACAGATCAAATTTATTCGTTTATAGTGTATTAATGTACGTTTTTTGATTGAGTTAAGCATGCCAATTGATATTTTATCGTGTGTTTTTCTATGTTGTGATGTTATGCTATTGTTTCAGAAAAAGGGAGAAGGTTTGGATCCTTTGAAACGTTTAATCCCGCTGCAAATATTTGCACCTGTCCTAAGTCAGGAATCTGATGTACAGTAGTTATCGTGTGTTTATGTAATTTATACGTGTTTCTCATTTCTCGTTTTTTTTAATTTTATATCGATTAGACCGTTGGTTTTCCCGTTTGAATGGTTTTACACTAGTAATTTTGGGGCCCTTTATAGCTTGTTCGGTGTGAGCAAAGGCTCCGTGTTGAAGGCCGTACATTGACCTATAATGGTTTACCTTTTTTCAATTGTTATTTGGATGGGGAGTTGTCTCATTGGCACTTACACCACATCTTCCTATATCTACTTTTTACCATTAAAATTTTATGGAATGAAAAAAGCAAGTAATTCACCACGATTTGTTAATTCGTTTATAATCAGTAAAACTGTGTCTTACTATATGAACTTCTATATTACATCAGCTACGTGTGAAGGGTTTAATCTCTCAAAATAAAGTTAACTAGAATCCCATTATTCTAAACAAACGAGCTTAAATAAAGAATATTTCCGAAAGTCGTAGCTTATGTATTAATTTTATTTACATATATATGAGTAGATCATAGGCGAAAGTAGTTTACTTATGTTCAAATCTCGATACGGAAAAGACAATTCAATATTACAGCAGAAACTAAAGGAATCACATGAGCGCCAATGGAGCGAGACTGGATCAATGTATCCACAGTGTAAGCGTCTCCTGATGTGCATGCATGAAAACCGCCATGCTTCATCACAGTTAATAAAACTGTTCAGACAATCCGTCGTTTCAGAATCTGATGCATTCTGGGTTCTATTTACAAAACTGTACACCAAAACGTTGTAATTTGTTTAAAGCGTGATAAACAAAAGAAATTCAACAAATGGCGTAACGTTATTTTCATTTTGGTGTACGAACAATGAGATTACCCAGAGTCCTTTAGTTTCTAAAAAGGAGAAATATTCGCTAGCGGTTGATTCAGAATTGATCAGTACTTTTTCTGGCAGTTCTAAAACAATAGCTGAGAAGCCAGAACATGACTGGATAAATTACTGTTTGTCAAATGAGAGCTGTTCAGATAAAAAAAAAGTTGTCTTTCTTTGACTGATGATTTCTATACACTCTTTCGTTTAATGTTTAACTGCCTAACATTGTCTATTCTATTCACGTTACTCTATGGTACAAATTTAAAGAAATACATGAATTCTTAAACACCATTCTAATATATGACTTTACTAGAAAGATGGTATGACTCGAAACCCGTTCTTTTAAATGGACAAAACAAATGATGGGCCTTTTAACATTGAATTACTATCATTCCCTTTTTTGTAATTTTTATTTCTACAAAAATCAATATCTTTCAGACTTTTTATCATCTTGGCAGACATTTTTTTTTTTTTTTGGCGAGGGTGGGTTCGGGGATATAATGGAATTGCTCTGTCCGTGTACATTGTCACCTTATCAGCAACTCCTTCTTAATGGCTTGAAAAATAATAATAACGCAGTACAGGAACACTACCCGAGGATGTGCACTATGGAAATTAATCCTGGTCAAGCAGGTAATATAAACTCTGCACTGATACAAGTATTGAACTTTTGTAGACCATTTGATTGTTTCGTCTACAAAAAGATTCATCATTGACGCTCGAATTAAAAAAAATAAATAAAAAGGCTTAATAAAATACGAAGTAAAAGAGCATTGAGGAACTAAAATTCTGAAAGGTTTTGCCAAATAAACCTTAGGTCGTCTATTTCTTCGGTAGAAACTTCTTGGTACTTCGAAACTGTGAAAACTATGACAATTTCAATGACAAATCGCGTCAACAATGAAGTACTGACTACTGGGTTGATGATATCAGAAAATAATCATATCAACTTTAATCAATATTCTAAATAATTGCTGGGCGGGGCATTATTTTAGATATCGCCATGTCTCTGCACTAATTTTTTGGGGGGCAGGGGGGCTGGGGGTTGTGACCAATGATAAGATAATACTAGTTTTATGGACGGTCGGTATACCAATGAGTGCAAATAATGTTGGCATAAAAGCAAACAGAACAGTCGTTAACTTGTATGAAGCGGACTTTTTCCAGAAAGTTTTGTTTTGATTTGATTTGATTTTTGGTTTTTTTTATATAAATAACGCCACTTTAATCAGCACTTTGGGGCTATTTCGTGGCGGCCAGTTTTTATTGGCTAAAGAAGCTGGAGTGCCCGGAGAAAACCACCGACCTTCGATAGGAAAACTGACAATCCTGGTCAATTAAGATTGGAGTCGAGTGCAACCACACGATCGGGTTCGAATTCACCACCTCAGTGTTGACTGGCTAGTGATTACAGTAGTAACTACTTAGACTGTTTTAACGGTTTCGCTTCTTTCGGAGTTCTTGGCATTCCCTATGATTTGGCTTGTTACAGTGATTTGTCTCTACCTAATCAATTTAAAAGATTTGGACAACGGTTAACTACGGTCGCCTTGATTTAACTCGGTCCAAATACGTACATAATGACTCGTACATGGTTTTGGTAATTACACTTACTTCTGAATGTGTTACTCTTTCACAGACTCAACATGTACATCTTCCCCACTAGCAGCAGTATCGATTTTATATTGGTTCAGGTCGTTCCTACTTGATTTTATATAGGATGATTGTGTTTTGGATCCCTTTGCTAATATCAGCACAATTGTATAGTATCAGTGGTTTACACTTTGAACTTTTGAAATACTAATGCTTTTCTTCCTCAGGAAAAGATTACCTTAGCTGTATCTGGCAAAACTTTTAGGAATTGTTGGTCCTCAATGCACTTGAACTTCATACTTTATTTAGCCTTTTTAATAGTTTTTGATTCGATCTTCACTGATGAGTCTTTTGTAGACGAAACGCGCGTCTGGCATAAATATAAAATTTCAATCCTGGTATCTATGACGAGTTTATTTACATATGTGTGCTCCTTATACAAAAACTGCTCCAACAGAGTTATTAGACGAACGTATGAAATCGGCACTATGTAATTTTCACGACCACTATCACGAATTGACTAACCGATACGATATTCCATGTTCCAATGGTTCTTATTTAAGTGATTTTCCCTAGGCATCGCAACTAATTCTAAGAGCAGCCGAAGATCAGAGTATTATAGATTCCATAAAAGCAAGAGACCAGGACACATTAAATGCTCGTATACAATTGAGTATTGTAGAAAGTAAGTATTGAAGTGTAATAAAAGAAATACAAATTCGTACTTATCCTCCATTGTGCATTGCGGCTGCTGAGTACTTTGCATTCTCATATGTTATGAAAGTTTCTGCATATGTCATGAACAGATAGTAAACTTATGTTAATGAACACGCCAATTATTATCCTTTCTTTTTTAGCAGCGGTATACTACTGCTGCCTTTATTTTTGTCCTCTCATTTTATATTTCTTTTATATTATAACATTTAGTATTGCTTAGAGATATTTGTATGAAGTAAAAAAAAAAAAAAATACCACACTACAAAGCAAATTTTAAAACGGAAATTCCTTTATCATATGGCAAAATCAAAAGCTCAAACACACCAAATGAATGAAAAACAACTGTCATATTCCTGACTTGATACAGGCATTTGATATAAGGAAAAGTCGTTCTCAGTTTAATCAATTTGTGTCTTGTCCTTTTTCTTTTGGTTTCGTAAGTGAAATAAAGGAAACTCGAAATTCGTACGAGCTATACCACCGCTAGTATGTAAGCTGGGTCACTGATAATTTAAACCCCCACAACAGATATAGTTACATTCAAATTCATTTAAACAAAAACTAATTATATTATTCATAAATTTTTTTTTTAAATATTTGTTTGCAAAAGTTAGGTTTTTAGTTTTTGCATGATGATTATGGAAACAATAACAGACAAAGAAGATAAACTCAGAGATAACCCTATCCTCAGGGAAACGCAATGTATCTAAGATTTCCAAAGAAAATAGGGGAAATTTCAATCGGAAATCCAAAAGCCGGATTTTTGGCATATCAATAAATGAAAAACAAATATAACAGACAGCAATCAAATAGCAAACTCGGGGAGGCACGTACATAATGTGGCGGGGGTTTTACACATATTTGTGATTGCTCAACTCTTGAATCTTAGACTTAATAGTGACAAAATGCAGAGCTCCATATCAGTCTTGTTCGGTCTATCAAAAAAGACCGCAAAAAAAAAATGAACTGATTTAGTTGAATATCTGTGTTCACATTGACTTAGACGTCATTATTTAATTTAGTTTACGATGAGCTATGCATTTCTTCAAAAGGTGTGACTCTTAACAGCTACATAGATGCAGAATAAGAACACTGGATAGTTAAATCTATTCATTATATAATTCGAATTGATTTAATTTTTAAATGTAGATCATGAATATTATATTAGATTTGATATGAAGGATTTTAAGAACCGATTTAGGCCCTCAAGCAAGTTAAGGGAAGTTTTGAATTATGGGAACGGTTTCGTCCCCTATAAATACCATGACCATAATCTTGATTATGTATTTTATTCTTCATAAAGCTTTGCCTCCTGGGTATAAAGATAGGTTTGCACTGTATAGTTTGACGAATAACGGAACACTTCCCAGTGCTACAGTATCGCAAATCAAACCTATTGGTCCTGATGACGTTAATATTTTGAAAATCATAATAAAGGTAATCAATATCAGTAGAACATCGACACATATACCAGAACATTAAAAAGGCAATGACATATCCTGAAAACTAAGGTGGATATGACTCGCAAAATGTATAAGTTAAACTAAATAAAGTTAACCGTAAATAAACTAAAGAGTAAAATCACAAAAATACTGAACTCAGAGGAAAATTCAAAACGGAAAGTCTCTAATAAAATGGCAAAATCAAATGATAAAACACATCAAACGAATGGACAACTAAAAGATTCATTTTCTATATTACGTATTAAAAACTACATGTAATTAAAACACACAAGTCGTCAAAAAATTCAGAACTATGGTAGAATCGCATATAGAGAGAATAATGCCATTACTTTTTTTCTTTTTTTCATCTATATATTTGACTTTTTTTGTATCGTCACTTAAAAAAAATATTTGATATCTATACCTCACATTTTCTGATGACAGACGAATATTTCTGTGATTTTTTATTTTGCTGCATAACGACGTAGTTATTTTATGTTGTTTTTGTAGTTTATCTTGCCTAGTACTGTACTATTCGAAAGCCTAAATTTTCTCTTTTTCTTTATTACAGGCTACTGAGTTGACAAACAATAGACGGTTCAATAGAGCTGTAATTGACGTACACATAAGACAATCCAATATTTCTTGCTCGGAAAAGGGTGATTTATATTTAAGTTAAACTGAACTTTTTAAACTTGAGATTCACACTCAATATTGGTTGAATTTGTGAAAGCAATTGATTTATCTACATACATATTCATAAAGCTGTGTCTAACATTATTTAGTAGAATGTATGAAAATCTTATCCCATCCAGATTATTTTTTTAATCAACTTCAATTGACCTTGTTAGATGGTTGTCCATTTTCATTGGCTATCAAACCACGACTTGTTACTATATATAGTTTGTAGTTCAATAAAGTAAATTTCTGAATATACTTATTAAGACTTAAAGTTAGTGAAGGTCTGAAAGCCAAAATTAAGACGAGTCATAGAACAAAAAGCTTGTATTAAAAAATAACTTGTGAATTAAAAAAATAATTAAATGTATCTCATGTATTCTGATTCACAGTGATTACAACTAAACCATGCAGTAATGGTGCCCTTATAGTTGGGGCAGTTTTAGGAACTCTTTTGGCAATTGTTATTACCATTGTTATAGCTCTCATAATGAAACAGAGAAAACAAGGTAATTATATAATATTGATCTTCTACGAAAAGCATATTTTTTTTTTATATGAATTCGATTTTGAAGAAAACGGCCTATTTACCTTTCAGAAAAATTCACCGCGCTATTAATCATTTGCCTTCACACATATAGTTCAAGTAAAATGTTAATTAAAGGCATCAGTAGTATACCGATGTTCAAAAGTCATAAATTGATTGAGAGAAAACAAATCCGGGTAACAAAACAAAACCGAATGAAACACATCAACTACTAGTATAAGAGGAAAAACAAAGGAACAACAGGGAGTCGGACAGTGCAACAAAACCAAACGTACACATGTATAATGTACAATTTTTGTGGCAAGTTGTTGCCATATATAAATTCTGTTCCCTTTGGATGTGGAATAATTTTATAAAAGACTCCTGTTTCGGGTAATATGTAGTTTAATAGGCAATTGGCTTCAGAGAATATCATTTTGTCAAAAGTCAATAAAATCACATATTAAAATCTTTAAAAGACAATAAATGCATATAAAAATAAATGAGACGACTGCATTTCTCTTTTTATTTAACATTTTTAAAATCATAACATCAATAACAACAAGTCAAGTTCTCACGACACAATACTTTATCACAAACGAAAAGGATTGTTTCTGTTCATTAGAACAATAAACCATAATCAATTAAATGTATGAATCTGGTGGGAATAAAATAAACACATTTTCAATCATCGTTCATGGTTTTAGTCATAGAGCTAGTCACGTATTCAGATATTTATACATTCTTGCTTTTCAGTTTTTCGGTTTAGGCGTTCCTGATAAATGTTAATCCAGAAAAGCGCTTCGTACGCACCAAATTTATTAAATTAGTTAAATTATTATCGACTTTGTATCTAGCTTATGCTAAAAGATAAATAGCACTTTTGTTTTGACATGAATTATCATTTTTATGGTCATAATAATAAATTTACTATTTACAAATCTTTGAATTTTTGAAATACAGAGGCTTTTCTACCTCAGGAATAGATTACCTAAGCTGTATTTGGCAAATCTTTTTAGGAATTTTTCGTCCTCAATGCTCTTCAACTTAGTGCTTTATTAACTATTTTCGATTCGAGCGTCACTGATGAGTCTTTTGTATACGAAACGCGCGTCTGGCGCCAATACAAAATTTCAATCCTGGTATCTATGATGAGTTTATTTATCCACTAATGGCCTTTATTGCTCATTTTTATATTGCTACCCTTTTAATCCATTCATATTTTGGTACAGGTGACAGGGAAATTGTAACACCAGAACAAAGAACTCCAGCACACCAAAATGAAGGTACGTTCTTACCCTGGGGTGAAGTGAAAGTCATTTCTTATTTTCCATGAAATTGTCACACATTATAACATACATTATCTGGAAGAGAAAAAAATAAGTGTTCGAAGATACTTATTTTTACAATTCACTTTCATAAACGAAAGAGTACTCTCTCATAAGTTTAGGGGTTATAACTGTTGACATGATATTATTGTCTAGGATGTCTACCTACAAGTTGGTAATAAATTTTTTATTGAATAAAAATAATGAAAAACTTGATCATCGTGTGTCAGAAAATATTAAACTAAAAGTTTCATATTGATACATTTGACTTGGGTAATATTATCAATTATTGCTTCAGAAAATAAAACAAATTCCACTTCCTTTATTTTTAAATCTCATTTGTCTTAATTTCATTGTAAAGATATCTTTTTTTTCAAACATGCTTTGAGTAATTGTACATTACTAGTTCTTATTTATCATACCAACTAGATATTCCATTTTGAATTATATCACTTTTAGTTACTGTAAAGGTTTTTTATTATTTCGAAATAATAACTCGCATTTTTAGGTCCGTTTGACTTTCTACGTATGTTTGCGTTGGTTAAGGTTGCAGTTGTTACGTTGTTTCCCTCTTAAAAGTTGATGTGTTTTCCTCGGTTTCGGTTTGTGACCCGGATTTTTTCAGATTAATCGATTTATGATTATCACAAACACATACCACAAACAATCTGCACAATTATGTTTTTGACTATAGAAAAATGTAAAACAAAAAGTCTCCGTTATGGCTAACCTCTTCCTGCCTTCTCGTTCTCAACCACGTCTGATGATTTCTTATCTTTCAGGATTTTCTAATGGAAATACAATTCAAAGCAGACAAACATCCAGGTAATGTATCAGTATATAAGAATAACAGAAAATACTTGATGATGTTTACCTTAGTCTGAAATGAAAAAAGTAAAGAATTTACAGTGGTGTATGTTGATATCAAAGGAGATTGATTCAGTGTGTATTATAGAAGATAAACAAAGTAAAAGAAAGGTATAAAGAGATAATTTATCAAAGATATTCTGATATGATCTGTCAGATATGAAATAATACACATTTGAATATTCGTCTTACAAACCAGCCATTTAACAGAAAATTTAACATCATTTTATGCACATTAATAGGGAAAACTGCCTTCCATACATATTTTTGCGGTGAGAGATCTTCAGGTACACATTTAAGCGTCTGAATTGTTATTTTATTGTTTGTGTTATATTCCCAATTTTGACGTTCTGATTGAGTGGGAAGATCGGGTGATGCATGCATAGCAAAGTCAAAGTTTACCCTGTCGACGCACCCGTCTCGCATTTAGGTATTTTTGACATATAGCTTTTTAACGGTTTCGGTACTTATACATCCTCGGATTTCAAATGTTTGGCTTTGAGCGTAAATCCAAAAAAAGCGCTTCGGACGCATTAAATTATTAAACGTGTTGTTTTCAATTTTTCTTTGGAGTTCATGTGATTCCCTTGGTTTTTATTGTTGCATTTAAAAATTGTATCTTTCTATTTGATTTCCGAGATTTTAGCCACAACTCCTCTGAAACCATGAATACAAAGTCGGAAATATTTGTGATATGACGTATAACTGTAGTGTTTTGTACTTCCTAAATTTGTCTTGTCTTTGAAGCAATCTTTTTTCGACAGAAAACACCATTTTTTTAGAAAAATTCTAAATTTGGAAACCGTTATGGATCCGTGTCTCATACGCTTTAGCGAATGGCCAGTCGACGTACTACCCGCGAAAGTTCTCAGCTAACTACTACACTTTGTTCATGACTTTGATGACATCTTTTATCCCTTTTATTCAATAACTATATAAATGATACTATTGGAACATTTTTTGTTTTGCACCAGATGCATATTTTGACAATAAATGTCTTCCGGTAATGCCAAACCTTGACATGGAATTAAAACTATATTATGCATGAGGGAGATACTTCTTTAATTTAAAATGATGAACAAAGTTTTAAGAAAGTAAATTTTATTAAAACAATATCTTTATTTTCATGTTAGTGCCAACTCACTCAGCAACTCCAAAATGCCAATTATGAAATGTTTATGGGATAATAGTGGAATCACTTATGACATGTCTGCATTAGAATAACCAGACTATACCATCATTTTCATTAACAATAGAATCAACTATTTTTTAGGATTAAAGAAATTTCAGCAATTGTTTACGTCAATTCAAAATAATGAGTGTGCTCTTGCTTCTTTTTTGCAGAAAATATGATGAAATCGGAATGCAATCACCAGACAATGTTTATGACGAGTTACATAATGACCAGTATTTAGAACCAATTTGAATTGTTAGATGGAAAGCACCATTAGCAGTGATATTATTGACATTCAACTTATTTAAAAAATGGCAATTTTGGAGGAGGATTTTTTTTAATAAAACTCAGGGTATGGCATCATTCGCCGTAGCCTACGTGAAGATGTTATCTTGGTGTATTTTGGTCATAACATAGAATGTGTTTAACATTTTTGTGTACACAAGCCATCTATCTAGAACGCATTTAAAAAAACTTTTTTAAGAAATTTTTGAATTAGTTGCCTAATGGAATACTCATGCAATAAATGAAAATAACACCATATAAATTTTATGCGACCAAAGTATTTTCTAGAGTCATCTTCACTCAAAGCCAAATATAAGGTTTCTACGCAGCCGAGCAAAATTCATCGGAGGTCAACTTTGTACGAAGGAATTGGAACCCTTGTTTAATAATAATTTTATATTTCGTCAACGGAAAATTTTGTAAAGGAATACCTATAATAATTGTTTTTCTGTCGATGAAGAAATAACATAAAAAATGTGGTGCACACTAATTTTAAAATGTGCACCACATTTTTATGTTGTTTCGAATAGACAAATACAATATTACAGTTATTTCTTAATATTTAATTCTTCATACCTTTTAAACTGATGTAAATCATGAAAAAAACCGTTGATGACGTAACGGTCACATGACACAATTATGTCTATGAGCTGATAAACAAAACAACGTCAGCCAATCAGAAGATGCGTTACATCCAAAATTAAATTATTAAAAGTATGTTATTAATCATGTTAATACTCAGATACTGAGCTGAGCTGATTATGATAAAAAAAAAAGAAATGAAGAAAAAGAATCAATTGAATAAGTATTCGTGATAGGTAAAATACAGCGATTTATAAGACATTGCATATATCCATAATTTAAACTCAGAAACAGTGGTAAATTTCTTATCTCAAAGTTAAGCAAAGCATCTTAACCTACTTCACTTCTGTCTTGAAGTTTGTCTATAGTGTAAACAAAGAGGCAAAAGGGATGTATAAGAACAAATTATAAAGGACAATTTACTTGACTGCATGATTATGTAACCATTTTTTTAAAACCACTACTTCGGACTTTATATCTTCATTTTTCCCTCAATAACTGAATGGGTGTCCTTAAGCTTTCTGGGAATCATCAACGACAATTTATCTTTATGTACCTTTTGGAAGTGTTGGTGTTGTCTAACAAAACATGGACTTAACCATATCTACATATAAAATGGCAAATTGCACAAGCTATTGTTCACCCGAAACCTCTTCAGAACAGCCCAAGAAACGCCACTGTCTCTTTGTTACTACTGTAACTTCAATGCAAATCATCCCCACTATGTTCAATTAAGGGGTTCATGCTTCCCAGTATTTTCTTGAGTTATCTTCATCGTGATCTCTCAAAAACAAATACTAAAGACAATGATTTGTAAGTGAAAAACACGCCAACGAAAATGTAATTAAAAGTATGATATAAATCATGTCCTTACTGAAGTACTAACTACTGAGCTCAGCAGATTATACAAAAAAAATGAAGGAGAAAAATCAATTGAATAAGTACTGTTCCTTAGTGATTGGTTAAATACAGTAATTAATCCATAATGCGAACTCCAAAACAGTGGTTAATTTCTTATCTGAAAATTTAACAAAATAACTTAGTAATACTTAACTTCTGTCTAGAAGTTTAGTGTAAACAAAGAAACAAAAGGAATTTATTAGAACAAATCTAAAGGACTAATTTACTTGACTGCATGAACAATCAAACATTGTAACCACTACTTCGCACTTTATATCCATAGTTCCTCCTCAGCGACTGAATGTGTGTCCTTATGAAGTAAAATCACAAAAATACTGAACTCCGAGGAAAATTCAAAAAGGAAAAGTCTCTAATCAAATGGCAAAATCAAAAGCTGAAACAATCAAACGAATGGATAACAACTGTCATATTCCTGACTTGGTACAGGTATTTTCTCATGTAGAAACTAGTGGACTAACCCTGGTTTTAAAGCTAGCTAAACCTCTCACTTGTATGACAGTTGCATCAAATTCCATAATATTGACAACGATGTGTAAACAAAAATAACAGACATAATAGCTTTCTGTAAATCATCAATTAATCTCGATAAGTCTCCTTTTTCGATCCTGTTGGAAGTGTTGGTGTTGCCTTGCATAACATGGACTCGACTGTATCTACATAAATGACACATTGCAAAAACAATTTTGTATCCGAATCCTCTCGTGAGCAGATAAAGCAACGCCACTGTGAATCCTCTCTTTATAAGTCATAAATCAGTATCTTTAATGCAGATCATCCCCGGATTTGTGATGGGGTTCGTGCTTCCTAGTCTTTATTTATCGTTGAAGTGTTTTTATACTGTCCCTTACAAGGATGAACTTGTCAGAGGGGATGCATATTTGTGCTATGGCAAGTTTTATCGTACAATTGTTTGTTGTTGTCGTTTTTCATTGAGGTCATAACATTGTCTTTTTTCACTTCTGATTTTTTATTGTTCCTTTGTTATCTTCTGTCTCTTTTTCTGTAGAGCAATATGAAGTAGATGTTAGAGTTGACGAATAGTAGATAGATTATATTTTTCAAACAAACATTGTTTGTTTGCACGATGTTGAAACTGTATAATGCTCGCGCAAACAATATTGCACGTGACTCCCTGACGTGATACAATAGATGTATTATCGAAAATGTTCATATTTCCGTTACCATGGACGAAATGTTCATCGTCTTAACCTTTGAAAGTCGCCATTGACCTAACGAATAGTCAATGGAAATGCCGTCAAATCGTCTTATGATGCTGGATAAGCCGAGATCAAATTAACGAAGGTTTTCATATCACACTTCGTGTAGTTTTATACGAAAATTATCAATTCATGCAAGAAACAGAAAACAGAACAAAACCAGAAGAGAAAATATAATTAAGATTACAATTTGTATTTCAACGAAAAATATTGACTGTATAAAGTGAAATACGCTGACGAATGCTGTACACATCAAGACTAATGGAATAAAGGGGAATTTCTAATGTTGTCGTAACCATACATTTACAGTTTAAAGTTGTTGGGTTTTTTACATAAATTAATGCAATATTTATGACGTAAGAATAAATATTAAACCAAAAACAACTAAAGAAAAATAAAAAATCTATATTATCTTATTGTGATCAGATCTGCGATAGATATGAGACAGATTTATCAGGTCTGAACTGAAAATACGCCTTCAAATTATGGATTGTAAAATAAAAAGAATCCATTCAAGAAAATTCAAAGGCAATTTTTGACATAAAGTTCAAAACTTCCGTACAAAGTATTGTCAATGGATAAATGGGATGTTGATTAATTTATCAATTATCCTATACTAGTATACAAAAAAACAAAACAAAAAAAGAAACTGACAGAAATGACCAAATACCGGTATTACTGACACTGATCAACGGGCATAAACAACCACCAACAACGGACTCCTCTGGAAGATTTCAGGAAAAACAAAACTAGAATTGTCACCCTTCCCCATTGCCACTTAGCGGCAGCCAATTTGAAAACTTCAAACAGTTGATAAAATTGAGAATGGAAATGGGGAATGTGTCAAAGAGACAACAACCCTACCAAATAGCAGACAACAACCAAAGGCCATGCACCAATGGGTCTTCAATGTAGCGAGAAACTCCCGCACTCGGAGGCAAGTACACACATATATGCGTTACTATACATATTCTGTAAATTTTCAGAACATTTAGAGCCTTTTGAATGCTAACTTGACCTATAAGTTGTCATGGTGTAAACTTTATAACAAATATCAAGTTAATACCTTCAAGAATGATGAAAAAATGGATGGAAAACTGATTATTAGATTGAATATTTTAAGTCCAAGGATCATTACTCGGCACAAAATAATTAGAACGGAACAAAATTCTATCTTGATCTGTAACTTGTCATGATAAAACTATATACTTCTTAGTAAAACAATATCTTCAAGCATGACATAAAAAGTGCTGAATACTGATTATTTGAGTGATTTTTTTTTAGTCCAAGGCCCATGACTCTGCACAAAATTATCAGACTAGAACATAATCGAACTTGATCTATAACTTGTCATGATAAAACTTTATACCCAATTGCAAATCATTATCTTCAAGCACGAAGAAAAAAGTATGGAAAACTGATTTGCCAGACTGACGGATAGGCAGACAGACAGACGGGTGGAGTTCAAACCTAATTTAAGGTCCCCTTCGATGCTGCCAGTAGTGGAGTAATAACCGGAGTTTTCAATGTGATCTACAAGATTACAGAAGATCGCTGGATGAGAAATGCCGTCTGTGTGGATTTTTTTTTAAATTTCAATTAGATTTATATCACTCAACGGATTATAAACTTCATTATCAATGGTATTTTTATTAAACGCCTATTGTATTTTGGTTAACCTTAAGTACTTGTTCGCATTATATATCAAAGACATGTCTTCCTAAAACTGCAACCGTGAAATTGCATATAATAATCTTTTAAATCGGTAATCTTTGATTGTGCATCTAAAGCCATTATTTTGTTCCAAATGTGTTTATAAATTACATTTTTGACAGTAAAACTAATTTATTGTGTGTTTAGATGATAGAAACACAAGATACTGATTTTTATTAGATCATATTTAGTAATTTGCAATGTTTTATAGGGATTTGTCATGCACATATGTGAAACAATGCAGATATGTTGTAATTAAGATGGAAGAAGATAGACATACAATAAAAACGTGTCATTCATGAGGGTTGGGATGGGATTTGCAGAATAGAGAATAATGAGCCAAATATGCAGAACAAATGTTTAAAAAAATTAAAGTATACAGGAAAACAGGACAAAAATGAAAAAAAAAGAGAAGAAAAGGATGCTAAAATATAATGAATAGAGAACACAATGGTTCTCAAATATAAAAAAGGTAAAGATTACTGGACACGAAATATAAGGAATTAAAAAACGTGAGAAAAATAAAAAATGAAGAATTGAAGGACCCCAAAAATCCAGATCCTCATTGATACGGTGCATTGTATAAGTCAGTCAAATTGTCAAGGCATCGTGATTTTTAATTGAAGGTTCTAAACAAATGTATATCCACACATTGCTTTTTTTTCTCAGGAAAACAAAATCTATAAAAGGGACGAAAGATACCAAAGGGACATTCAAACTCGTAGATGAAAAATAAACTGACAACGCCATGGCAAAAACAGAAAAAAACACACAGACAAATAATTAAGTTTTGGATGAAACGCGTCTTCTGATTGGCTGGCGTCGTTTTGTTTATCAGCTCATAGACATAATTTTGTCATGAGACCGTGACGTCATCAACGTTTTTTCATGATTTACTCCATTCTAAAAATGGAATTACGAATTAAATTATAAGAAATGACTGTAATATTTTTTCTGCCTACTCGAAATAACATTAAAAATGTGGTGCACACTATAAAATAACACTCTACGCGGGTTATTCGAGTGCGCCACACCACATTTTTGATGTTATTTCTCATAGACAGAAAAAATATTACAGTCATATGATTCCTTAAATAATAGTACACAAGACACAGCATAGAAAACTAAGGACTAAGCAACAAGAACCCCACCATCTGCAATTTAATATTTCTTTTCGGATTTCAATTGTGCATGGGCTAAAAGCTTGAATTTGCAAAATGAATAATATTGTATCAACTGTCATTTATTATTCTTTCAAATGTAAGCACAATGGAAAAGAAAGGCCACTATGTATCAATCTAGAGACAAAACCAGGACATGCACACGAAAAAAAGCAAAGGAACAGCTACCGTATGCTGCTGTTCAATTCCGCAACCCAACCTCTTTAACCATCCTTTAATATACCCATAACATATGAACAACTGACTAAAGGAGGAGGTAAAACATGAATGATAGAACACGATTTAATATTGTATTTGCATATATATGGCGTTGTCCTATTTTCTTCGACTAAGGAGTTATCAATATCCCCTTGGTGTCTTCCGCATCTTTTTTATTCTCTTGGACAAAAATGTTACAAAGATACAAAAAATTATTTTCTAAGGAGGAACGAACTTCATTTAAAGCTTAGATATTAACATTTTGTTAATTCATACAAAATAAGAAAATGTGGTAGGACTGTAGATGAAACCACTTTCCACCAGACACCAAATGACATATAAGTAAGCAACTTCATATATAGGTTACCATACGTTTGGAAAAAAAACAGCGAAAAAAAAAATGTTTTACTTCATAATTGTTTTAATTTTATAACATATCCGAAGCATATTTTAACCTGGAATTCTGTATAGATTTTTTCGATATCTCAGGCCTTCAGAATTGAGAATATTGTGTCAGGAACCCAGACTACACACGATAACGAAGTTGCTACACGACATAACGTAGTGGTATTCGTCACCGATGTTCATTGACTCACAAAGTTGGGCACTGCGATCATATGCATATGGCTCCTGTCAAGGGACGTCACAATTCCTTATTATTTCCAAGGGCGACGCTTCCTAGTTCTGAACTAGTCATCAGTGGTGTGTTTGCTTGACATCAGCGTTACTGAGCTCACTGAATTGTTATATCTTTGTTCCAGAGTTAGCTACTATTTCTTAAACAGAATTTCGTCAACGTAAGTATAGTTTTTCGTGAAAAAAATCACAGATACGATACAGTTCATAATACAAAATCAAAATAACTGAAGACATACAAATAAAATTAACACGCAAACAAATATTTTCTTCTAAGTACAGAAATGTATAGAGTCTTGAGAAAAGCGTGGTTTAGGCCTTTGTGTGACTGAACCTTTTCAATACTGAAAGATATTGATTTCACTTTTGAATTGTCACTTTTACAAAAATCATGAATGTTGTTAATATTAATGTCATTAAATTCTGTTTTTTTCTGCTTCAAAAACAGGAAAATTCATTATATTTCACTATTGTTGGTTAATGCTGATAACTAGTTTAAGTAAGGAGAACACGTATAGATTACCGAAGACACAATTTTATTCCTTTCCTTGAATTTCTACGGATGAAATGTCAAACTATGTTTTTATATTTAGATGATTGTACTTGCTATGCAGATTTTCGCAGGAGCTATTGAGATGTACAAATGGCTTAACACAGAAGGTATTTTAAACTGTTATCTTTATTTATTATTATCAAATTGTTAGTATTACCAGGGATTCTAATATGACGTTCTTCTTTAGCTTTGGGTACAAATCCATGTTCTAATTCGAATAGAACACGGGCTCCACGTGATTGACGTCACAATTGAATTGCAACGTCAGATGAATTTGAACAACACCAGAGATCAAAATGGACATTTTTGTTGGTGTTGTTCGCTAGGAAATTAAATAAAAACATTCTAAAAGTAAGTTTAAATGTTTCTGTTCTTTTTTTATTGACAAACTGTTGATTTTTCTATAACGTTTTTGTTCATCAAATCAAAATAGCGACATTTCGATCGTCTACTTTAGGTCCGCTTCGAAGTACAAAAGTTCAAAATATTCCTATTAGAATCGAAATAATTCTATCATGCCATGCTCTATGCTCATTTTAACATGGGTAGGCATTATATTTGTTAACATTTAATACCTCGCTAACGCTCGGTATTAAGATATTAACAAATATAATGCTAACGCTCGGTATTAAGATATTAACAAATATAATGCTAACGCTCGGTATTAAGATATTAACAAATATAATGCCTACCCATGTTAAAATGAGCATAGAGCATGGCATGAAAGAATTATTTCTTAAAGAAAAACATGAGATACATCGGATTCCGAATAAAAAAATAACATCCAGAGTATGACAAATTCCATGCGAGGCGCGGCGAGGGCAACTTTTACAATAACCTCATATCCATATACGTATATGCTGTTTAGTGTGCATTGTCTAATATGCAGATGCTATCATTTCAAACAAATAGAACTGTAAAGTTATATTTTTGAGCGTTATACTGTCTCTGTCATTGTTGATTTTTGTTAAAGTATCAGTTATATAATTAAATGCATTATCGAATCCATGACTTACAGAGATGAAAATAAATGTTCAAGAATCCTTTAATTCTCCAGTGGAGAAAACAACAATAATAAAACTTTTTTTCCAGAACCAGCTGCCGTTGTAAATGACACAAAAGATGAAAAGCATGACACTTCCATCAGCATAGAAGAGCAAAACCTTCCTTCGACATCCAGGGACACGACTGACACGGTTGTCAAATCCACCACAAAGAAGGCAAATAAAGCTGAACCTAAACCCAATCAAACTAATGGCTTTGGTGGAATGAAGAAAGGATTCCTTCTCTAAAGCTAAGGTATGGGTAAAATTCTAATATTCTCTAAAAGGGAAAAATAATTGTTCTATTTTTCCCCAGTTAGAGTCATACGCATGGTGCGAATGAATTAAAATAATGATATTAACAACAAGCTATTTTTTCGAGTTTTTTTCAAATCGTATTTCTTAATTAAAATGTTTAGTTATAGTGTACTTGAAAAGAATTGTTATGTGTTTTAATATATTCCTTTTTTTATATTTCCAACAGGTCTTAGTTTTGATACACATATACTGTATCGAGTTGCTTTATATGAAAGCATATATGGTGAACAGACATTTCCCGTGATTGTGGTGTACAGGCGCTAGTAAAATGAAGCTACTTTATGACTGAGTTTGCACGGAACCAGCTACTTAGTTTTCCACTCTGTAATTTTTCCTTAAAGTGTAGATGAGCATAAGTCAATTCAAATAAAAATAACAAAATATGATTTCTTGTCATTAATCCGTAAAAACTGCAACATTCGAGTATGCTAGAGTGTTAGTCAATTTGGTTTATTGTCTGTGTTTGTTTCTTCAATTCTAACGTTTGTCTTAGATCTGCTCTAATAAGATCATGTTCTACAACTCACTGTGGAAATTTCTGTCGTGGTATTTGCTAAAAAAAAAACGACGATTCTTCTACACCAGTTGAACTTCGAAAGTATACCTGTCAGACCAATGCATTGAAAACTTTTCAAGCCATATCTTGTAGTTCTTACTGCAGGAATCCATAGGCGGATCCAGGGGGGCCTGGGGGGGGGCCGGGCCCCCCCCCCCTTTCGTGGGAAAAATTTGGTTAATTATATAGGGAATCATTGAAGCATGACAGGAGCGCCCCCCCCCCCCCCTTAGGAAAAGTTCTGGATCTGCCACTGGAATCTGAGCTATTTTTTAATGTCTGAAAGAATATTTTGTTTCTTTAATGCTTATGAGATCATGAAGGTATATTGGATTTTTCTAACTGACTGTTTTAAATACCTCTATTGCCATGGTTCTAATGCGTTTTACTTTAAGTGCATGTGACATTTTTTATTTTAAAAGTAAGTCTTCATATGTGCTGTTGTAATCCTGAAAAATAAAAAAGAGTGCTCTTTTTTGTACTTTTTCATTTCTAGTAGTGTTGCTTCGCTGCAGAAATGCCAGGACAATGAGCAGAAATGAAAGTTTGACATAATGAAGGGGTGATATATATAATTTTGCTTGTTTCAAACATTTGCTAAGTCTTTTAAAGACATTCAGTTGTCTGGATGCTTATATGCAGATTTTGGATAAATGTGTGATCAATGGTGACGCCTAATAGTTTGACCTCTTTTTCATATTTTGTTTCGTCACCTGCCAGATCAAATGTAATGTTTTTGCCTATTGGTTTTTTTTTTTTTTTTGCCAATTGCCAAAGCTTGAAATTTGATTGGAAGTGCATAACTGTCTTTTCCATGTGTGGAAATAACTGTGTTTATATCTCTTTTTGCGTAAGAAAGTGTTTTGTCGTCAACATAATTGTAAAGTTAACTGTGGTAAAAGATATCGTTTAAGAAAATATGGAAAAGTATAGGACCAAGAGTACAAACCTTGTGGTACTCCTGTGCACATATTTTGCCAATAACTCTGAATAGAGCCAACTCGAAAACACTGTTTCCTATTAGATAAGTATTTTTTTATCAGTTCTAAAGAAGGAGTTGAGAGACCATAAGCTTCAAGCTTAAGCAGCGGAATATCGTGAGGATGACTGTCGAACGCATAAACGGAAGAGGTATATTATCGAACGCATTAACGGAAGAGGTATTGTTACGGTTTAGGGTATAAGCTGTAGGTTTGTACATACGACTGTTTCAGGCTACTCAGTAAACACTCTATTCTATTTTCGCGTTCGTCGTTTACTGTTAGCCAACGCGTATACAAAGACATTTAATGAACATTGTGGATACTTATATATTGTTATTGTATGTAAATATTGTTATAGTAAGGTCTCTGGGAATAATAGTATAGAGTTCGTCTTCATTGTTTGACCACGGGGGGTCCCCTGACTGAATGACTGTTCCCATCTTCTGTTTACCCTTATTTTACACGTTCCCGCTTTATTACCTTGTTATTTTATTAGCGTTAGGCATATATATTGTAACCGGGGCCCATACATGCTAAGAGTAAGCTTAGATAAGTCCCGTTTGTCCATTTCCCGACTCGACAGAATGTCAACATTCCGATCGCCGCCATTTGCATCACTATGTTTATTGACGTCAGTGACCTAATGACCTGAGATCAGCATCCAATCAGCATAACGTAATTTGCCCACATTCTCCATAGGGGCACGAGACGTTGGTGGGACAGAGATATAAAAGCAAGTGCACAACAGTCTTCAGATAGACTGCGTCCCGCTACCAGGGCAGTCACTCCTGATACCAAGGAACTTACCAAGGCAAACCAAAAGTGCCGCAGTCGATGCAATACATGTACCTTGCTATTGCATGCATCCCCGTTGAATAAATGGACCAAACCATAATTGACCTAGATATTTTACTACGTTTACTACGATGTTGACAAACGATTAACGTACCGAAAAGGGGGTCTCTGTATATTTTATTAAATGTTCTATTGGGTTTTCATGTGATTTATACTTGGAATAGTATTGAATGTTTTGTATATAATAAATTGTGAAGCTTTATTAATCTTGTTATCTGTTGTACATGTAATTAGTAAGTCAATGTTAATGAGTTTCTGTGCTACCATATTTAGACCAGTGCCTTAACTGTTTTGCCAGCTACGCTACCATAGTCTTGATCATTTTGCCAGCTACGCTACCAGTATAACTTAGTTTGTAACTCGACACCAGAGTTGACAGCTCTATATTAGAATTTACCAAGAATATAATAACCAGGGTTATAACCTCGTAGTAATAACTTTTACTTTTGGGACACCCCCGTCCCGTAACAGTATATTACAGAAGCCTATTTGGGCTCACTTAGCTTAATTGCAGGAATCGTTTGATAGAAAATACGACAAAAAGATTTGATAAACATAGATAAAAAAAATTAATCTGCCAAACTAGTCCTTGTGAGCTTAATCTGTAATTGATCAATGAACTATTAAACATAGGGCAGTGATTATTCTGTAATAAATTATGCTGTTAGTTTTCGCAATTGAATTTTTTCATATTTTTTATAGTCGACTATACGGTATGTTTAGTCTTTTTTTTTATTAATTAAATTTAAGAAAAGAAAAAATCATATATAACTATTAAGACAAGAGAAAGATACTATTGCAACATTCAAAATATATAAGACGAAGAGGAAATGGCAACGCCATGGCTAAAAAACTAAAGACTTACTAATATATATATATATAAAAAAGAAAGTCCACAAAACGCTACAAAAAAACTGAAGACTGAGCACCGCAAACCCATTCGAAACTGATGGTGTGTATTGAAAGTGTCAGCAGATTCTTCGCCAATATAGCTTTAAAATCTTTGCTTTATTGAGAACTAAAATTTATATTCTAATATATATAGCATTAGTACTTCATGAAAATTGGTCGTGTCTAAGTATCTGCCTTCATACAGTGATGCTTTGGCGCGGTGATCAGATGACTCTTTTTAAAAGACGTCACAATTCCTAATTGTTACCAAGGACGACGTTTCACAGTTCTGAGAGTCATCTGGATTGTTTGCTTGACATCAGCGTGATTGAGCTCAGAGGATTGTTGTATATTGTTCCTGATTTTGCTTCTTTTTTAAATAAGAATTACGCCAACGTAAGTAGAGTCTTTACTGATCTCAATACATAGATGTAAAACAGTTGACAATGCAATACCAACATATCTGAAGGCAAACAAAAATAAATAACACGGATTTTGTTTCTTCTTCAAAATCAAACTCCCCGGCAGTTCCAGTTCCGATCCGCATACGGGTCCGAATACTACACTACATGGCAGTGATTGATTGATGGAGTAAAGGAAAATAGTTCCGGAACGGAAACGATCACTGTACGGAGTTAGCTTCAAAATAACAAAAACAAATCAGAAGAAGTCATGAGAAATGCCTAGTTTAATCTGTTGATGGTACTAGAACTTTTCGATACATTTCTATCATACATTCTCGGTTGTTTATTGCGGTCCAGATTTCAAATTGTAGTTGATATATTAGCAGGTTACAGACGAATAACGGTGAAAAATATTATTTTAATATTGGAGGATACTATTTTAAGTAAGGATGACATATAGGTTTCTTAGAGATACACTTGTTTTTGATATCCTTTAATTTCTATGGTTGGAATGTTTAATGTTTGCCTCTTGTTTTCAGATGATTGTTTTCGCTATGCAGATTTTTGCAGGAGCTATTGAGATGTATAAATGGCTCAACACAGAAGGTATTAAATATTCTTTTTTTTATTCTATTTTATAATAGTTATCAAAAATATTATTATCTTAATAAAGAAAAACACTGGGATAATTGTGTTATATAAAATAAAGTATTAATTTACTTTCGTACAGTCAGAAACGTAACTATAGGTCCGTTTTCCCTAAAAATGATTAGAAACATTGTTCAACTTGTCAAAAGAACTTTTTAAAGAATTATATTCTGGTGTAGATAACAACTAATAAAACATTGTTTTACACATTTTTTTCAGAACCAGTTGCCGTTGTTAATGACACAAATGTTGACATTCATGACACAAATGATGAAAATCATGATACAAAAACTGAGAATCTTCCATCTACATCCGGCGACACGACTGACACGGTTGTCAAACCCAACAAACAGAATAACAACAAAGCTGAACCTAAAACCAATAAAAGTAATGGCTTTGGTGGAATGAAGAAAGGATTTCTTCTTTAAAGTTTAGGTATGAGTTTAGATATTTACTTTCTTTAAAATACAATTGTCATATAATTGTAGTATGTTTCATCTGATGATAGTATTTATTTGCATAGAGTTAAGCGTTGACGAAATCAAAAACTAGATGATAATGACAGTAACAAAAAAATGTAATGGACTCTAATTGGAGGTGGGTTTTTTTAAAAGCGTATTTCTGAATTTAAAATTATCAGTAATATTGTATTTTAATGTATTTGTTTTATATATTTTAATACATTCTCATTTTTTGTTCAACAGGTCTCAGTTTTGATATACTATACGAAGTTGGCATGCCGTTTGAAGGTTTACCCAAGTCACAAATGGCGAACGGACATTTCCTGTGATTGTGCTGGTGAACGGGTGCCAGTAGAAAGAAGCTACTGCGGGCTGGCCAAGCGTATGCATGGACCCGGTCAATGGCGTTGTCTTTAAAGTGTATATAGGAAAATGATTAGTTATTTGAATAAAAGATGAAACCTAATATAATTCTTGTAATTTGTCTGTAACAAGAGAATGCTTGATTTTTTATTATTTGATAGTCGGTGTATTTATTTTCTCAATTATCCGTTTTTATAAGTTCTCCTCAAGCATGCATGCATATTTTTATTACACGACCATCTGAAAATTTCGAAAGAACTATATCCTCGCAATATCATTTTGCTTATTCTGTGACGTGAGGTGAAAGATACAGTCGCAAAGGGATATGCAAACTCATAATAGGACTATCTAACTTGTGATGACTTGTGTCTGGTCCTTTTTGTTTCAAAATATATATTTAAAAACAAATAAAAATTGTTTAAATCGAAAAACTCGTAAGTTGAAAATAAATTGACAACGCCAAGGCCAAAAAAAACCCTCCCAAACCAAAAGAAAAACCCAACAGTATAAAAAAAACACAACATAAAAAACAAAAGACTGAGCAACACGAACACCACTGAAAATTATGAGTGATCTCAGGTGCTCCGGGAGGGCTAATATATCTTGCTCAGCATGCTGCACCAGTCCTGTTGCTCATATAAGAACAAATCAGGTTTTAGATTTAATTCGGTGGATCACATGTGTGGTTACAACAAGCGAAACATATGCGTTGAGAGTTATTCCATATCGGTTGAGCCATGAAATTGGACCCAAACTGTAATTTGGCACATGCATGTAGTTTTATAAAATGTACAAAAAAAATAAACTTCGTAAGTAATATTTCTTTGAACAAAAACTTTAACCTTATACTGGACGAACGAACAACGGAACGAAGGAACAGATTGAGAGACACACTCATAAGCCGAAAAAAAAATCCCTCTACTTTATATCATGGGCTGGTAAAAATACAAAAAAAACTGTAACTTGAAAATGGACAGTAAAATTGAATTCGTATAAATTAAATTCATTTGATTTATTGTATGTGAATGACCTCAAGTTTTTAAAAGTTGATCTGAATAAAGCAGAGCCTTTTCTTACTTTTTGGTAAAACATTGCTGCAATTGTTGCCTTTTATTCTTTTATCAAACATTTTATGAGGACCTCTTGTTTCTGGCAACTTTCTTCTTTTGCAATCTAATTAAAATACTACATATGCAGTATAACGTAATCAGAGATCAATATTTTAATCAGATTGCTTCTTTTGCATATAACACTAAGTTTGTGTTAAACGTTCAATACTCATGGTAGGTAAGGCTGTTCTGCGAGAAAATGTTCTGTGCTGGCAATTTGGACTCGAAGGTTGCTGGTGAGTCTTGATTTTTTACCGGTGGGTTTGTTTGTCAGCTCCAAATAAAACAAACAGTTTGTTGCTGAATTGCTTTACATACCTTTTTATTGTAAGAGTCGTGTGTACATTTGAAAACGCTGAAATTGTCTTGATAATATGCTGTTGATGAGAAAAATGTTCTGGATTTGTGCTGGTTCTTTGCTCTTTGGTTTTGAGTTAAAAGTGGCAAGTATCCCGGATCATTGATACAGAAAATGTGTTTAAATGATAGAAAAGACAGCTAGCGTTCATTTGACGGCTACATTATTTTAAATATATTTCGTATATTGTCAATGTTGTAATAAGAAAATATGCATATAACTGGCAGAGACATGATATAGCAGAGACGCGTTGACAAATTATGATACATGTATCTCATTTAATTGTCACGTCTTCTTTTACATATTGATAAGTAATAAAATAAAACAAGAATGTGCTCCAAGTACACGGATGCCCCATCCGCACTATCATTTTCCATGTTCAGTGGACCGTCAAAGTGGAATAAAATCTCTAATTTGGCATTCAAATTATAAAGATTATATCATAGGGAACATGTTTACTAAGTTTCAAGTTGATTTTACTTCAACTTCATCAAAAACTACCTCGACCAAAAACTTTAATCTGAAGCGGGACAGACGGACGGACGGGCGCACAGACCAGAAAACATAATGCCCATAAATGGGGCATAAAAAATCTACAAATATTTTAACATAGTTGTAATCGTCGATTTATTTATTATGGAGACTCATTTATTTTCTATGAATTAAAGTTTTACCTTTTTTGTGCTTTTTGCTACATAATCTTGAAAACCATAATAACAAAAAAGAAAGATATTTTGAACAGCAAAAAAAAATAAATTAGTAAGACCCGATCGAGATCTAAAAATATGCCAATATTGGCCAAAATCATTAGTCTACTCCTTTTGAGTAGGATAGAGCAAAATTTTAATAGTAAAACTGATTAAAAATATAATGGTTACTTTCGAACTGGGATGTTTTCTTGTAAAAAGACGTCACAATTCCTTATTGTTACCAAGGACGACGTTTCACAGTTCTGAGAGTCATCTGAATTGTTTGCCTGCCACCAGCGTGACTTGTATCTTTTTCCAGAATTTTCTGCTATCTTTTACCCCGAATTACGTCAATGTAAGTAAATGCTTGACCGAATGTACAAACATCATGCATCATTGCGTTTTTATACGGTAATTTAGTACTATAAAATGAAAAGTAACTTAATAAAAGCGTTTTAATTACTCTTTAATATAGTGTGGTCAGTAGGTTGTAATTTTTTTCTTCTTCAAAAACGTTAACATAAATTTTATTTCAGTATATTTGGTAGAAAAAAGAATTAAACAGAAGACGCCTATAGTTGGTTTTTTTTTAAATGCACTTTATGTTTTATGTTTTTAGATGATTGTTTTCGCTATGCAGCTTTTCGCAGGAGCCATGGAAATGTACAAATGGCTTAATACAGAAGGTATTAAATGTTTCTTATTTATCAAAAGGGTAAACTTTTTAACGAAAGAAAAAAATGAGATTATCCTTATGTAGAATGATTTTCAATTCCCTATTAAGTTTTAAAAATGTAATTCGTGACTGAACGAAAGCTAATAGTCTCCGGCATACTCTAGAATAAGTTTAAAATTTATTCAATCATGTCGAATTTTTAATTTAGCACATATGATTTGTGGGCGTCTGTTTTTGGTATTGGTACTTTATCGGTCATTGTTGGATAATGTTAAATAGGAAAATATTAAAAAACATTTCCACAGATTAAAAAAATCAAGAATCATATGCCTGTGTAGACAACAACTTATAAAACATTGTTATACACATTTTGTTTTAGAACCAGTTGTCATTGTAAATGAGAAAACAGCTGAGATCCAAGAAACTTCAAACAGCACTGACGAACAGAACCTTCCGTCTACATCCAGTGGCAACAATGACACGGTTGTCAAATCTAATACAAAGAACACTGACAATGCTGAAAACAAAGCTGAACCTAAAACCAATAAAAGTAATGGCTTTGGCGGAATGAAGAAAGGATTTCTTCTCTAAAGTTAAGGTATGGATAACAATTTTATTATTCTTCAAAAGGGAAATATTATTGACATACAATTTCTGAAACCTCTTTGGATAATGATATCTAATTGAAAAAGATGTGAAAAAAATAAAACTATGTGTATATAAAATGAAGGAAACGCTAGTCTAAAGGTGTCTTTTTATATAGTTTTTCTCAAAGCGTATTTCTATTTTTTCTATTTAGAGAAAGTGTACTTCAATGATGTTGTTTTATGTTTTAATATTTTCCTTATTTATGTTCGACAGGTTTACACATATATACTAAACCAAGATGTCATATGTTAAAGATGAACAGACATTTCCTGTTCCTGTGGTTTGTGTTGGTGTACAGGGGCCAGTAGATTGAAGCTACTTTACGGCAGGGCTTGCCAAGTGGAACCAGTTAATTCAGACTGTCATGTCACTTAAAAAGTATAAGTGTAAATATCTTATTTAAATAAATGCTGAAAACAAAAATGATTTCTTATATATTATCTATTATCTGTAAAACTTACAACTACTCTAGAGGTTAATAATATACAAAGGACTGTTCCAACTTATATAATTGTGCTAGATTGTCATTTGTTGATGGCCGGTGTATTCCTCCTAAAAGTTTCTGCTGAAATATGACTTAGAACAGGAATATGCAGGATGTGGTGGGGTTTTAAAAGGTATGTTCTAGTTCAACCTTTCATAACTTAAGACCGTTGTTGAAGAGCACACCATAAGAGCAAACTGTCCAAATCAGTTGCAATTGGCTTAATCCAAGCGATCGGTACGAAGAACAAAAACAAACATAAATTAAAGCAATTGTAGACACAAATCACCGATATAAGCGTATTTGCAGTTACTGAAAGCAAGTTCATGCAAGGCCAATAACTTATAGGAAGATGTTGAATGTGTCAAAGATACATGTACAACAACCCGATCAAACAGCAGACAATTATTCAACATTGTAAATATTTTAATGTTATTAAGTTTAACTTCTTTAACTTGGAATACAAAAAACTGACGGCAGAACCGCAGTGACTGGATTTTGAAGGTCGTTTTCTTCCAGTGCCACGGACTATTATTGATTTCATTTTACTTTTCTTTCCAATCATCTCATGTAACATTATTTGTCTTATGATAAAAGAAATGTTCACAGAAACAAAAAACAAAAAAAAAAGCATTCAAACAAACAATATATTAATAACACAGATTTTAATCTGGATATGGGGCATAAAAAATATCGTTGTTTGATTAAAGACCGCGAATTGGACCCGATATTGAACTGTCACAGCAGAGACAGAAATATTTGTATTATCGTTATAAGAGTAACAAGAGACTTAACTTAAAGTCCAGTGGCAAATAGTTCATATTAACAATGACAAGCACATACTTATAATCAATCAAATTTGCAAGTTATGCGAATGATTGATCGAAATGATGGCCAAGAAATCTCTAATCGAATCTCGGTATGTCGAATAGATAGTGATGAAGCTTTCAACAGGCCGCTAAAGACCCGTCAAAAAGTTCTTAAAGGGCGTGGTGCTCTCCCTGCATTAAGTATCAGATGAAATATCCCCATTCAGAAAAATGCAGATTCACACAGACCGTACAGCCAAACAGATTTTCCTTTATAGCATGGGTTTCACTGGCCGATAGTTTTATAAAATGTACAAAAAAATAAACATCGTATTATATTTCTTTGAACAAAAACTTTAACCTTATACTGGACGAACGAACAACCGAACGAAGGAACAGATTGAGAGACACACTCATAAGCCGAAAAAAAATCCCTCTACTTTATATCATGAGCTGGTAAAAATACAAAAAGAATATAACTTGAAAATGGACAGTAAAATTGAATTCGTATAAATTGAATTCATTTGATTTATTGTCTGTGAATGACCTCAAGTTTTTAAAAGTTGATCTGGATAAAGCAGAGCCTTTTCTTACTTTTTGGTAAAACATTGCTGCAATTGTTGCCTTTTATTCTTTTATCAAACATTTTATGAGGACCTCTTGTTTCTGGCAACTTTCTTCTTTTGCATATAGCACTCAGTTTGTGTAAAACGTTCAATACTCACGGTAGTGCCGTAAGGCTGTTCTGCGAGAAAATGTTCTGTGCTGGCAATTTGAACCGAAGGGTGCTGGTGTCTTGATTTTGTACCGATGGGTTTGTTTGTCAGCTCCAAATAAAACAAACAGTTTGTTGCTGAATTGCTTTACATACCTTTTTATTGTAAGAGTCGTGTGTACATTTGAAAACGCTGAAATTGTCTTGATAATATGCTGTTGATGAGAAAAATGTTCTGGATTTGTGCTGGTTCTTTGCTCTTTGGTTTTGAGTTAAAAGTGGCAAGTATCCCGGATCATTGATACAGAAAATGTGTTTAAATGATAGAAAAGACAGCTAGCGTTCATTTGACGGCTACATTATTTTAAATATATTTCGTATATTGTCAATGTTGTAATAAGAAAATATGCATATAACTGGCAGAGACATGATATAGCAGAGACGCGTTGACAAATTATGATACATGTATCTCATTTAATTGTCACGTCTTCTTTTACATATTGATAAGTAATAAAATAAAACAAGAATGTGCTCCAAGTACACGGATGCCCCATCCGCACTATCATTTTCCATGTTCAGTGGACCGTCAAAGTGGAATAAAATCTCTAATTTGGCATTCAAATTATAAAGATTATATCATAGGGAACATGTTTACTAAGTTTCAAGTTGATTTTACTTCAACTTCATCAAAAACTACCTCGACCAAAAACTTTAATCTGAAGCGGGACAGACGGACGGACGGGCGCACAGACCAGAAAACATAATGCCCATAAATGGGGCATAAAAAATCTACAAATATTTTAACATAGTTGTAATCGTCGATTTATTTATTATGGAGACTCATTTATTTTCTATGAATTAAAGTTTTACCTTTTTTGTGCTTTTTGCTACATAATCTTGAAAACCATAATAACAAAAAAGAAAGATATTTTGAACAGCAAAAAAAAATAAATTAGTAAGACCCGATCGAGATCTAAAAATATGCCAATATTGGCCAAAATCATTAGTCTACTCCTTTTGAGTAGGATAGAGCAAAATTTTAATAGTAAAACTGATTAAAAATATAATGGTTACTTTCGAACTGGGATGCTTTCTTGTAAAAAGACGTCACAATTCCTTATTGTTACCAAGGACGACGTTTCACAGTTCTGAGAGTCATCTGAATTGTTTGCCTGCCACCAGCGTGACTTGTATCTTTTTCCAGAATTTTCTGCTATCTTTTACCCCGAATAACGTCAATGTAAGTAAATGCTTGACCGAATGTACAAACATCATGCATCATTGCGTTTTTATACGGTAATTTAGTACTATAAAATGAAAAGTAACTTAATAAAAGCGTTTTAATAACTCTTTAATATAGTGTGGTCAGTAGGTTGTAATCTTTTTCTTCTTCAAAAACGTTAACATAAATTTTATTTCAGTATATTTGGTAGAAAAAAGAATTAAACAGAAGACGCCTATAGTTGGTTTTTTTTAAATGCACTTTATGTTTTATGTTTTTAGATGATTGTTTTCGCTATGCAGCTTTTCGCAGGAGCCATGGAAATGTACAAATGGCTTAATACAGAAGGTATTAAATGTTTCTTATTTATCAAAAGGGTAAACTTTTTAACGAAAGAAAAAAATGAGATTATCCTTATGTAGAATGATTTTCAATTCCCTATTAAGTTTTAAAAATGTAATTCGTGACTGAACGAAAGCTAATAGTCTCCGGCATACTCTAGAATAAGTTTAAAATTTATTCAATCATGTCGAATTTTTAATTTAGCACATATGATTTGTGGGCGTCTGTTTTTGGTATTGGTACTTTATCGGTGATTGTTGGATAATGTTAAATAGGAAAATATTAAAAAACATTTCCACAGATTAAAAAAATCAAGAATCATATGCCTGTGTAGACAACAACTTATAAAACATTGTTATACACATTTTGTTTTAGAACCAGTTGTCATTGTAAATGAGAAAACAGCTGAGATCCAACAAACTTCAAACAGCACTGACGAACAGAACCTTCCGTCTACATCCAGTGGCAACAATGACACGGTTGTCAAATCTAATACAAAGAACACTGACAATGCTGAAAACAAAGCTGAACCTAAAACCAATAAAAGTAATGGCTTTGGCGGAATGAAGAAAGGATTTCTTCTTTAAAGTTAAGGTATGGATAACAATTTTATTATTCTTCAAAAAGGAAATATTATTGACATACAATTTTTGAAACCTTCTTCGGATAATGATATCTAACTGAAAAAGATGTGAAGAAAATAAAACTATGTGTATATAAAATGAAGAAAACGCTAGTCTAAAGGTGTCTTTTTATATAGTTTTTCTCAAAGCGTATTTCTATTTTTTCTATTTAGAGAAAGTGTACTTCAATGATGTTGTTTTATGTTTTAATATTTTCCTTATTTATGTTCGACAGGTTTACATATATACTAAACCAAGATGTCATATGTGAAAGATGAACAGACATTTCCTGTTCCTGTGGTTTGTGTTGCTGTACAGGGGCAAGTAGATTGAAGCTACTTTATGACAGGGCTTGCCAAGTGGAACCAGTTAATTCAGACTGTCATGTCACTATAAAAGTATTAGTGTAATATCTTATTTAAATAAATGCTGAAAACAAAAATGATTTCTTATATATTATCTATTATCTGTAATACAACTACTCCAGAGGTTAATTATACACAAAGGACTGTTCCAACTTATATAATTGTGCTAGATTGTCATTGGTTGATGGCCGGTGTATTCCTCTTAAAAGTTTTTGCTCAAATATGACTTGGAACAGGAATATATTAGGATGTGGTGGGGTTTAAAAGGTATGTTCAAGTTCAACCTTTCATAACTTAAGACCGTTGTTGAAGAGCACACCATAAGAACAGGACCGTTACTAAATTGAGGCACATGAGGCTGTTAAAAATCCCCCCCTGAAAAAACTGAAACAAAAGATTATCTTCATATCAAATTGTTTTCACGGAAAGTGTCTTTCAAGACGCAAGTTCTCTTCACTCTTTGGTGTCGCCCCTGCATGTTTTTTGTTATCCATGTTTCTATTTTCCTGTTAGTTTTCAGAGTTGATGGTCAATTGTTTGTACTTCTGTGTCCCGGGTTTGTCTTTTGTTCATTTATTGTCTTACTTTATGACTATAGTCTGAGTGTTGATTTTCATTTGTAAACGTAATTTAGCAATGTTACATAAAATTGAGAATGGAAATGGGGAATGTGCCAAAGAGACAACAACCCGACCATAGAAAAAAACAACAGCAGAAGTCCACCGATGTCCAGACATTGTGCGAGAAAATATTTTAAAAATATACGATGCTAGTAAGACACAAAAAAAAAATGGTCCTTTCTGTATGGATAATTGATATCAAAGAATACAAAACAGTTTTTTTGTAAATAAAACTAGATAGCTGACATGGTTTGAATTAAAGTAAGGTCACCTATTACCCGGTATCAAATGATTTGGAAAAGAAAAAAACAACAAGGAAAAAATACAAATGATCAATAGTCAAAGTTTTTGTTCCTGTTCTTCATCTTGATAGTTGCTGGAGGGTCTTCAACAATACTTTGAGAGAATCATAATACCGTAAAACAAAGTGAAGAATTATCCCTAGTGTGGACTTAAGCAGAACTAGTACTTAAAGTATAATACTGCACTGTCACTATATTTAAATCTAGTTATAAAAAAAATCACCAAAGTCTAAGCACAATACGAGACAAGAACAGACAGACAGATCCGGTATTAATAATTATGAGAATTACTATTTTTGCTTTATCCTACATATCGGTCTTTTAATGTTGTATCTAGAACATTAAAGTCTTAAATTACAATGAATCTATGTTTTTGCTTTGGGACCAGAATATTGTCGAAAAAAATAGCCAAAAATTAATTAAGCCGTTTCAATGCAAGAAGAGTCTGGGAAACGCTCAGAATGCACGATTTTGCGTTATTTTTCTCACAGCTTCTCAACAACAAAAAAATTCGCCTCGCTACGCTCGGCAAATATATTTTGCCTCACTGTCAAAAGAAGCTAGTTACGGCCCTGAAAAAAATGTCCAAATCAGTTGCAATTGGCTTAATCCAAGCGATCGGTACGAGGAACAAATACAAACATAAAAGCAATTGTAGGCACAAATCACCGATATAAGCGTATTTTCAGTTACTGAAAGCAAGTTCATGCAAGGCCAATAACTTATAGGAAGATGTAGAATGTGTCAAAGATACAACAACTAGATCAAACAGCAGACAATTATTCAACATTGTAAATATTTTAATGTTATTAAGTTTAACTTCTTAAACTTGGAATACCAAAAACTGACGGGAGTACCGCAGTGAGTGGATTTTGAAGGTCGTTTTCTTCCAGTGCCACGGATTATCATTGATTTCATTTTACTTTTCCTTCCAATCATCTCACGGAACATAATTTGTTTTATGATAAAACAAATGTTTACAGAAACAAAAAAACAAAAAAACAAACAAAAAAAAAAAACATTCAAACAAACAATATATATATATAACACAGATTTTAAACAGGATATATATGGGGCATAAAAAATTATCGTTGTTAGATTAAAGATCGCGAATTGGACCCGATATTGAACTGTCACGGCAGAAACAGAAATATTTGAATTACCGTTTGCTCAACATGGAATTAGAGTAACAAGAGACTTAAAGTCCAGTGGCAAATATTTCATATTAACAACGACGAACACATACTTATAATCAATCAAATTTGCAAGTTATGCGAATGATTGACCGAAATGATGGCCAAGAAATCTCCAATCGAATCTCGGTATTTCGAATAGATAGCGATGTAGCTTTCAACAGGCCGCTAAAAAGTTCTTTAAGGGCGTGGTGCTCTCCCTGCATAAGGTATCAGATGAAATATCCCCATTCAGAAAAATTCAGATTCACACAGACCGTACAGCCAAACACATTTTCCTTTATAGCATGGGTTTTACTGACCGATAGATGAATTTCATATTCATATCCTGTTCAGTCGTTAAAATGGAATGGGTTGGAACAAAATTTCACAAATATCAACAGATCACCATTTAATGCGTGGTTGTGATGCAAAAATATGAGCGTCTGAGATTCTTCCGACTTTTCGAATTCAATCTTGTGAAGACTTGCTAATAATAGCAAAAATATGCTCATGTTACTTTGAATCTTTAAGGAACATAGTTAATAGAAGCATATATTCAACTTGAGTGCTGTTTGTGTAAACCAAGGAAGTATGTTTTGGTGCTTTTTTCGAAAACAAAGTACATTATCAATAAATCAGTTTTGACAAATTCTTACCTGATTGTAGTGCTTATGTAAATACCACATATAACACCAGACGATTACCATCGGTTTGCCAACAAATCAGGATATATTGCGACGGATCCTGACATCCCAACATTTATTACAAGAACATGAAATAACCAGATGCTCCGCAGTGCGCAGCTTGATACGATCACAGAGGTCAAACCCTGAACAGTTGGGGCAAGTATGAACACAACATCCAGGCTTGATACAGCTCTGAATTTAGATTGTGCTTAAATAGTTGACGCAGAATATGTTTCTGACACAGAATGAATGTTGTCTAAGAACTTAAAAACATTAAATTGGTCATTTACCTATGGTCCAATATCCAAAATTTAAATACATGGTTAAATGCAGCAAATCAAAGAACCCAAAGAATTCATTTTTTGATGAAATCAAATAAAGTTCAATTTTGGACCCTTTAGAACTCAATTTGGACCAATTTCATAAAGAGGCCAAACTATCAAAGAACCCCATATATTCATTTTTTGTTGAAATCAAACAAAGTTTAATTTTGGATTTGGACCAACTTGAAAACTGGGCCCATAATAAAATCTAAGTACATGTTTAGATTCAGCATATCAAAGAAACCCAAGCATTCAATGTTTGTTTAAACCACTAACTTTAATTTTGGACCCTTTGGACCTTAATGTGACCAATTTGAAAACGGTAACAAAAATTATACTAAAGTTATTGTGCGAAAACCAAAAACAAAAATTCTTATTTGTACCCCTTTTTTGGCCCCTAATTCCTAAACCCTCAAAATCAATCCCAACCTTGCTTTAGTGGTTATAAACCTTGTGGTAAAATGTTATTGATTTCGATGACGACGACGTGATACCAACATACGACCAAAAAAAAAAAAAAAATTTGCGGTCGTATAAAAATGAACGATTGGGTTCAGTGCAGATGGTACTTGTTAATACCAGTAATGCAATAGAATTAGTTTATACTTGATTAAACTTTCAGTTGTTCAGAGAACATTTCATTTATACATTTAGGCATTTCCTAAAATGTCTTCTATTTTTTCAAGGCATTTTTTTTAACAAATTTAGCAAATGGCCTAAAATGTGAATTGCACATTGGGAAGAGAGAATGCCAAGCATTCTGCCAAGCATTCTCTGCACGTTAAGAACCCTTGCAACAACTCTTTGTGGGGTCCGTATGTAACTAGCTGTTGAAAGGCCAAATGTCTGTGCCTATCCATTATATCCTCATTTTCCAATGGCACCCCAAATTTTCCCGACCTATATTATAGAACTTATCTATTGTATCTATTGGTAAATTGCTTTCATCCTGAGCATGCATGAACTTTTTGCCACTGGACATTAAGCAACCAACTATTATTCTTGCGCAGATATCACTCTTCGTATTTGTTGCTCAGTCTGATCATATATACTAGTATATAAAAAGTTTTGTAGACTAGTTTTTCTTTTCTTTGTCTTTACTTTAAGTTTTGTAGTCTCGCCTGCCGCAAAAGTCACTGAATGCGAGGCATATGGATTACAATCCAGCATAGGCGGCGTAAACTATTTGTATAGAGCTATAGTAGTATACGAAAACCAGATGCTCCGCAGGGCGCAGCTATATACGACCGCAGAGGTTGAACCCTGAACAGTTGGGGCAAGTATGGACACAACATTTAAGCTGGATTCAGCTCTAAATTTGGATTGTGATTAAATAGTTGACACAGCATAGGTTTCTGACACAGAATGAATGTGGTCTAATGAACTTAAAATAATTTTTTTGCCTTTGAGCAATTCACTATGCTGTTGAATATTAATCCTCTCAAAAAAATGTTTGAAGAAATTTTCTTTTTATTTATGAAATCTGAAATGAGAAAAATCTAACCCCCCCCCATTTTTTTTCACATCCCCCTTTCCCTTTTTCCAAAACTGATCTCAATTCAAATTCCCAATGAAGTTTGCAACAATAACTACTCATTTAAATACATCATAAAATATTAAAATGTAAAATAAAATGCTTGTTATCACTGAATGGTAAAGATGGTTTTAATTTATCAGTTGGTAGTAAAAGTGAATATACATTGTATATTGTATAAAACAATGATTTAAGTTGATTCAACTACTATTCTGGACAAAGAAAGATAACTCCAATCAATTGAAAATTTCTTGCTTAGATATTTCTTGCTATTGCGCAATACTGTGCAATTGAAAATATTTGCTATTGCACAATACTGTGCAATTGAAGATTTCTTGCTATTGCCCAATACTGTGCAATTGAAAATTTCTTGCTATTGCTGAATACTGTGCAATTGAAAATTTCTTGCTATTGCACAATACTTAATATAATAATTTTGGATCCTGATTTGAACCAACTTGAAAACTGGGCCCATAATCAAAAATCTAAGTATATGTTTAGATTCAGCATATCAAAAAAGCCCAAGAATTCAATTTTTGTTAAAATCAAACTTAGTTTAGTTTTGGACCCTTTGGACTTTAATGTAGACCAATTTGAAAACGGGACCAAGAATTAAGAATCTACATACACAGTTAGATTTGGCATATCAAAGAACCCCAATTATTCAATTTTTGATGAAATTAAACAAAGTTTAATTTTGGACCCCGATTTGGACCAACTTGAAAACTGGGCCAATAATCAAAAATCTAAGTACATTTTTAGATTCTTCATATCAAAGAAGCCCAAGGATTCAATTTTTGTTAAAATCAAACTAAGTTTAATTTTGGACCCTTTGGACCTTAATGTAGACCAATTTGAAAACGGGACCAAAAATTAAGAATCTACATACACAGTTAGATTCGGCATATCAAAGAACCCCAATTATTCAATTTTTGATGAAATCAAACAAAGTTCAATTTTGGACCCTTTGGGCCCCTTATTCCTAAACTGTTGGGACCAAACCTCCAAAAATGAAACCCAACCTTCCTTTTATGGTCATAAACCTTGTGTTTAAATTTCATAGATTTCTATTTACTTATACTAAAGTTATGGTGCGAAAACCAAGAATAATGCTTATTTGGGTCCCCTTTTGGCCCCTAATTCCTAAACTGTTGGGACCAAAACTCCCAAAATCAATCCCAACCTTCCTTTTGTGTTCATAAAACTTGTGTTTAAATTTCATTGATTTATATTTACTTATACTAAAGTTATTGTACGAAACCCAAGAATAATGCTTATTTGGGCCCTTTTTTGGCCCCTAATTCCTAAACTGTTGGAACAAAAACTCCCAAAATCAATCCCAACCTTCATTTTGTGATCATAAACCTTGTGTCAAAATTTCATAGATTTCAATTTACTTAAACTAAAGTTATAGTGCGAAAACCAAGAAAATGCTTATTTGGGCCCTTTTTGGCCCCTAATTCCTAAAATGTTGGGACCAAAACTCCCAAAATCAATCCCAACCTTCCTTTTGTGGTAATTAACCTTGTGTTAAAATTTCATAGATTTCTATTCACTTTTACAAAAGTTAGAGTGCGAAAACTAAAAGTATTCGGACGACGACGACGACGACGACGACGACGCCAACGTGATAGCAATATACGACGAAAAATTAAAAATTTTTGCGGTCGTATAAAAACTGGATGCTTCATACCTTTATGCAGATACCTATGCTACAAAGTTGTCCGTTGCCCTTAACTTAATTTTCATTTTGACAGCGACTGCTTAACAAAATCTACATTTATTTGGTCATGAGAAATACTTACTTATAATGAGTAATTGGACAACTATATTTGGTGTATTGATTCCTTGCAGGGTCGAGAAGTCTGTCATTTATGGAACAGTGATAAAAAAAAATAAGTTTTCGCACATTGAAGTCCGAATTTCAGATTCAATAAGCAATAGGTCAACTATATTTCGTATATGGAATGATTGTAAAAGTGTTGCAGTATATGTCTGACCGGCCGATCATAATTGAATCTGCCCTCGACCTCAATTTCATGCGGTTCATTGGACAGTTTCGTTTCTATGGTAAGGTCTATATTTCTAATATATTGTAAACAATAAGGTTGCTGCATTTTTGTGTTTGGAATGTCTAAACATGTCTGTCTGGTAGATTTTACTCGATCTTGACCTATTTTCATTGGACAATGATAAGTTTCATTTGTTCTGTCGGTTAATCAGATACTATACCGTTATCTATAATATAATAAGCAATAGGTCAACTATATTTGGTGTATGAATTAATCGTAAGGTGTGTATGTCTGTCTGGCATGGTTCATTTGAACTTGACCTAAATGTCATGGATCATTGATCGACTTCTCGTAAACTGAGTTTTACAATGCGTATTGTTGTGCGGTTTGTTTTTTTCTACATTGGTTAGAGGTATAGGGGGAGGGTTGACATCTCAAAAAACATGTTTAACCCCGCCGCATTTTAGCGCCTGTCCCAAGTCAGGAGACTCTGGCCTTTGTTAGTCTCAGTGTATGATTTTTGATTTTAGTTTCTTGTGTATAAATCGGAGCTTAGCATGACGTCCAATATCACTGAACTAGTAAATTTATTTGTTTAGGGGCCAGCTTAAGGACACCTCCGGGTGCAGGAGTTTCTCAGTGCATTGAAGACCCATTGAGGCCTTCGGCTTTTGTCTGCTCTATGGTCGGGTTGTCGTCTCTTTGACACATTCCCCATTTCCATTCTCAATTTTATTAAGTTTATGTGATAATTGTAGTAAAACCATTCAACATAAATTCAAGCATAACGGTAAAGCAGGTGAGATATTTCATCATGAGTACTCTTGTTTTGAGATGGTGTTATCAAATTCTTTTTTGAGTTTTTGAGTTATCAGTTTTGTCATCCCTCCTAGGCAGGCTGCTTCAGCGTAGTTTTTAATCACTCAAACTTATATTCTATTGCATATTAAAATAAGTGTTACTTTTGACATCACTACATTTATAATATATATTAAAGATTGCTTATCCTGTTTTCTTGGTTATTTTTATACTGTTGTTTTTTTTTTTGGTTACTCTATCTAGAATTTTCTCCAAATCATATTTGCAATTGTTTTTCTTTGCTTTTCGTTTTGATTTTGACAATGGTTTTACACATCTTCAGTTTTCATACAAATGTATCTACACATCCAGTATCCATATTTCAATTTCAAAACCACTTTACTTATATTTACCATCTACTGACGATTACCTATTAACCAGATACTTAACCTAGTTCATTTATCAGTTATAATGGAACATTTAACTGAAATGTTTAGAGGTGCTTTAAATGACAGAAACTTTATAGAAATATAAAAGAGGTCCCTTAGTTATCTGCAGTTTAGTTAATAAACTTTGTTGAAGGCCATACAGTGACCTAATGTTGTTAATTTCTGTGTCATTTGGTCTCTTATGGAGAGTTGTCTTCTTGGCACTCATATCACATCTTCTTTTTTTTTATATTTGTGGTCAATTTCTAACAATCCACATTTTTACTAGATGTACCACTCAAGGAGCAGGAACAACCACACCTTCTTGAGATCAAGAATGAACCCCCTTAGATTAAGGTGGTGGTTTTTGTTGCTATATTTTGAGCTCTCTTTGTGGTGTTTTTGTAAACTGCATGCTGTTTGTCTTTTCTTTTCAAATTTTGACTAATTCAAACTAACAATTAAATTCTGCTTTACAGGCATTTATGAATTAATGTGCTGTTCAGGAACTTTTTAAATATTTTTTCTATTTTTGAACTCTTGGATTAGCTATTTTGAAATTCTTTAAAAAAAAAGCTTGGTAGCTAAACTACAAAATAAACTATTTTTTTTAGAAAAAACAACTTTATTTTGTTGGTCATCTTCTAACTGTTGGATTATTATTCCTGAGAGATAAATTAGTTTGGTTTTGACGATTTTTCATTTCATCTTGAAATACTAAAAATCCAAGCTGTGGATGAGATGCTTCTGATAATGCTTTTGATCTGATGCACCCCTCATAATGTTCGGTAGGTAGTTTGGGGTCACAATATTTTTCATGCCACAAGTGGAAAATGCCTGGATCTGTGGCTCGCATTACCATATAGTGGCTGCGCACATATTTTTTATACAAGGCTACATCTTCGCCACCCCATCCATTAAAAGTTTCATCAAATCCTTTGGTCATGAGAAAATCAGATCTATACTGGCAAGTCATTCCGTAGCCGAAATCTCGCCAAAATCCAGTTTGTTTTGAAATAACGAGTTGGTCTTTTTCTTGTGGAATAGGATAACCTTGCAATGTGTAAACTACTTTTGGATTATACAGACTGAACACAATGGGGTAATAAACTTTTTTTGTTCTCTCTGTGTTGAGACGGCAACGTTCTAAAAATTCTAGTGAAAAAACAATGTCAACATCACAAAGGAATAGTATAACATCCCCATTCTTCCAGTTCTGAACTCCAACTTGCAATCCTCGACCTCGGGAGAAATCTTCATTTAAATTTACAAGTCGTAAATGTTTATATCCTGTGTTTTTTGCAGTTGCAGACATAATATTTTTAGCTCCCATTAAACCTTCATTCCCAAAATATACAACAGTTAAGAAAACTCTTTTATCTTTTGCAATAACAGTTTCTTCAAATCTTGTCATGAATTGCATAAAAGAATCTAGGCGATTTTTAAGCGGCAAAATTAAATTAATCCATTCCTGTCCAGTGTTAACTTGGGTTGTGGAAACAGAAAATAGTGGTCCAAATGGTCTCATTATAACAACTTTCGTATATCTACTTTTATCAGTCAAAAAGTCTAAATTTCGGAAAAATAATTCATAATGAGTCCCTGAGGTTGCGTGTGTCCTATAAATACCCTCAACAAAATCACTAAAACTAAATTGTTTAGACTCCATTGGTCTTTGTTTGTTTAAAATATTTATAGCAAATGTTAAGACTTCATGTAAATCCCTCCTTTTTAGACCTATGGGTTTTTCAACAACCCTTTTTCCTAATCCAGGGTCAACAAGATAAATACGGTTTATAGTAAATCTATTAAATGCTGTTATTTCATATTCTGATTTCATTTCAACACCATGTAAAATTTCAGCTGCTTTTAATTTCCCTTCAAAATACTGTTGCATTTCATTTGAAACATTCACCTGATTAAAGGTCACATCGCTCACACCTTCAATTATTATTTCGGACGGACTAGGTTTCGGACTTGAGACATTTTGCATTTTTGTAGTTTGATCTCTGATAGATTTTTCCAATGCTGTTATTTTTTCTTGAAGTTCATCAATTTTATTTTGGTACTTTTTTTCAGTTTCTTCTATAACGTCACTAAATAATCCCCTAGATTTGATATGATCGTGGTCAGGTATTGGCAGACCAGTTTGACTAGATTCTAGGTCAATATGTAGGCCACACTTTGCAACAAATAACATGGTCAGTGCTGATAGCAAAAATAGCAGAAGTAGAAATCTTGGCATTAACTTCATCTCACAAGCTGTAGATGTTTAACTTGTTATATCTTCACAATCATCTTTTATATACATGTACCATCGTAAAGTCTGAAATAAAAGAAAAATAAGATGAATAATTTAAACATCCTTCCTCAAATGATTTCGCCCATATATTTTACAGATATAAATCTCAAAACATATTAGGTTTGCTATTTTAATCTTGCCTAAGTTCACAAAGGTCATTTTGGCATTATAAGGAAGGATAGGGTTTAACCATCAAAGGACTAAAATATAACAACTTCTAACTTTTCTTGAAGATAGTGTTGTCATAAAAAGTTGAAAACTATCGTTATACACCAGGGCGGATCCAGGATTTATTACTGGACGGGGAAGACTGTAACTCAAGAAAAGTTAATAAATACTGATTTTTTTTGGGACAATTTTATCATATCAATTGTGATAAACAGAGGATTTTTTTTGGTCATCAATAGTGGGCATATACTCTCCATCTCCACACTCTATCCTGGATCTGCCACAGATACACTTTCTAAAAATAAGCTTCAGATATACATAGGTATAAGAAGATGTGGTATGAGTGCCAATGAGACAACTCTACATCCAAGTCACAATTTATAAAGGTAAACCATGTATTTCACCAAACAATTAGACAAGTACAGTTAATTCTTATGAAATTTGCAAGTCCAAACAAAACATCGAACCATATGTTAGTCATAAACACTACTGTACAAAAAAAAAATCAGATCTATTATCTACAATGATAAAGGAAACAACCTAGACAACTGTTTTATTTCAGAGGAATGGTATGACATAAGACACAATGACATATGGTCAGAACATGTTTTTCCTACGTCATATGAATTAGTACTATGCATGCTTTTTCAATTGAATTGTAATGTCTCAAAGCATTCTTAAAAGCATGAGTTCCCTTGAGAAGAGGATACATGAGGAACACTTTAGGGTAGAAAAGGGGGTGGGGCATACAATCATTTGAACACATTTGAACACATATAGTCTTTTTCTATTATGGTAAATATCGAGACAACATTTATTTTATGATTTTAATGAAAGGTTAATGATAACAATATGTTTTCCTTCTAACTCACACTTTAATTTCAGACATTTTATTTTGAAGAATGATGATGAATACAAATTGCAAGGAAATCAGTGAAGCATAAAATGTAGGTCACATTAAAAATTTATAGATACAGATACAGATGCTCCTAGTATATTATGAAAAGATGATACATTTTTTCAGAAAAATAATTTATGAATTAAAAAACAAAATGGGATGAGGCATATAGGGGGTAATAAAAGTGGGAATTTAGGGGTAAAAATGACTTTTATTTTGAGGTACATGTATCTGTAAAAAAAGAAGAAAATAAGTTAGAAATTTAAAAAAGTTAAAAGAGTGTAGGTATACTGCAAAGTAAAAAAGTAAACAAAACTTGCCTTCCAATTGAAAACATAACTTCCAAAAGAAAAAGGTAAATAAACAAAATAAAACAACATGAAAAGAAATAATATAAAAAACTAAAATTGCATATTAAAAATCAAAGTAATACATAATACATTTCAAAAGCAATAAAATTAAGATAATGTTCATCTTAACAGTCAATATTAACAGTCCTTACCCATTTAAAATCTGTAGATATAATCCCACAAATGAGTCATAAAATATATAGTTAATTTGAATGTACTAGGTTTTTTCATAACACATTTTGTGTTCGTTCAGCATATGTTTCTATTACGATCTCAAGAGATTTGCAATATAAGCAAATCAATTTGCCATTCAAAACAAATTCTGTTTTTCACTGGCTGTGTTACAGTTATATAGATAGAGGATATCAAAGTCATGATTACATGAAACGATAACATTTTAAAAACAAAGCTAACGCACTACACTTTAAGTTGTACAATGATTTAAATCTATGACATAATACTACACACACAAGACTTGACTTGGTGTTTTAGACTTAACAACAAAGCTTTCCATGTCTTCAAAGGCTGTGGTTGTTTATCTTATACCATCAGGATGTTTATATAGGAACAGAAAACCTGCTCTATCTCTTATAAGCCTGGAATATCTTTGATGCATTTTTTGTGCTCTAAATCTTTAAAATTTTATAATTTTTATACTGATTACTGACAAGGATTTGTTAATCAGTGATGAAACATTTGGCATCTGATAAAAATTTGACTGAAACCTGTTGAACAAACCTGCAGCACTCAGTATATTCTTGTTTTGAAAAATTGCCAAGAACATAAAACATTTCTTTAAGTTAAAACAAACAACCTATCTTGAAGGGACACTAAAAGGCTTTTGACCCCAGGAAAAGATTACCTTAGCTCATATAAAAAAGAAGATGTGGTATGATTGCCAATGAGACAACTATCCACAAAAGACCAAAGTGACACAGACATTAACAACTATAGGTCACCGTACAGCCTTCAACAATGAGCAAAGCCCATACTGCATAGTCGGCTATAAAAGGCCCCGATAAGACAATGTAAAACAATTCAAACCAGAAAACTAACGGCCTTATTTATGTAAAAAAAGAACGAAAAACAAATATGTAGCAAATAAACAAACGACAACCACTGAATTACAGACTCCTGACTTGGGACAGGCACATACATAAATAATGTGGCGGGGTTAAACATGTTAGCGGGATCCCAACCCTCCCCCTAACCTGGGACAGTGGTATAAGAGTACAACATAAGAGCCTATTTGGAAAAAACCTTCATCAATTTGGGTTCTTCATGCTTTTCAGCTTTTTCATTTATTTAAATTGGCATTCTAACTTTTTTTGATTTAGGTGCAACTGATGTTTGGCTTTTGTAGAGCTATGAAACAGGTGTTATATTATAGGCCCAGTATCTTTGATGAGTTTTTTTTAAAGAAAAATATGTTATGCCCCTTTCTAGATTTGCTAATTGTCTTTTAAAAGCCAATTAAATCAGAAATGTACTTTCAAACATTTTGATTGGCCAATAATCCACATAAAACTAAATGGTACTTTCAAACTGGGTGTAGACAGTAAAGTTGAATGGTTTTATCTGATCAGACTTGATAAAACTTATTGAACTTATATAATACAGCTAATTTGACATTTTGTATCAACAAATTAATCTAATGACAATATAAACTTCAAGTGCATACTGAAAATTAAGTTGATTTTTTCTCATTTGGAATGCTCCCATTGATTTTAAATTAAGATTTGAAGAATTATAAGTACTTGATACTTCTCAAAATCCTGAGTGTAACTGCTAACATTTTAACATTTTTGCAATCTATCAATTAAACCTGTTTTGTGGTATCTATACTGAAAATTGTATTCTTAAATTTTCTATAAAATAAAAAATAACTAATGAGGGGGGATAGGAGGGGTCTTGATCCCGAAATCCCGGACTTGAAAAAACGAAATCCCGAGGTCCCGAATTTAAATAAAGCAAATCCCGACATCCCGAAATCCGAAAAAAAGGATTCCCGGATCCCGAAAGGATCAATCCCGAAATCCCGAGCTTAAAAACACCCGATCCCGGAGTCCCGATAAAGGTCCTATCCCCCCTCACTAATGCTATAGTTACTAAAACAATAGAACATTTTAAAATTTCATCCAGTAATTTTACTTAAATTTTTTGAATACATGTTTTGAATTCTTTTAAAATGAACATATACAAACCAAATGAATCTATTTGCAAAACCAAATGAATCAGTATGCAAAACCAATGGAATCAGTTTTACAAATCAAACAAATCACTTTACAAACAAATTTATCCTGATTTAGTGTAATTTCTCGCAATTTGATAGGCTGATATTGTTCTAATAAATTTCAGTCTAATTTTTCATTACGTCAATAGGAATTATCTCCCTTATTTATTACGTCAATTAGGATTATCTCCCTTATACCATTGACAAAATGAAAAAATAAAAAAATGAGTTGCTTCATAGTCCTAATATTTTAATTTTTCACAGTTTTAGATTAAATATCTAAAATATATTTGGTTGATATTGTCCTTATATTGAATTTAAATATAATTATATGTTATATAACAAAATCAGGATAAATTTGTTACACGGTTTTCAATTGTCCTAATACGGAATTTATCGGGTCAATAAAATTCTCGTATTAGGACAATTACACACTGTGTAACTAATAGAATCAGTCCACAAGGTCAAAGGAACCAGACAAACATAACAAAGGAAAAAGTGTAGGCTTATACCGGTTGCGATTAATCTATCTTCCTAACCAACTTTTTCTGATTTTATTTAGTTAAAATTCTCAGTAATCAAGGAGTTAATCAAGTAGCATTAAAACTCCCACTCATCTGTACAATGTTTAGGTCATAACACTTAATAGTAGTATGCCTTGAAATTTCTTTAAAACATAAAACTGACATTAATTAAGAATAAATCACAGTTTTTTTCACTTTGAATTTGTTGATGACATTCACAACCCCTCCAGTTCAGATTTAGATAAAAATTCAAGTAATTGAAAAAAAAAAATATTTTTGTTTGTTTTTTTTGGTGGTGTAGAGGGGTTAAACATGTGTAAAGTGCAAGAATGTATTTCTGAAGATTGAAAAACTCAGAGAAACTGTTATGGTGTACAAGAGAACTTGATATCCTTACTAAACTATTTGGATTTATCTTTTTCATCATCAACTTTATAAAGAAAATATTTTCGGATTTTATATTGTCTTATGTCTCAATCAGCTAATGTTGTTTACAAATTTATAAAATTGTGATATAAAATTGTGACATGAAATGCATGTGGACTATTTGTTAATTTTTCATTTAACTTTTTCAGCAGTGTTTCAAATATTTTTTTCCTTAATATTCTCTGCAAAGATGACCCCACATTAAAGTTTGTTTACAACCACATTAAAGTTTGTTTACAAGATATCTATAGCACTTGTTAACTTTCTTAGAACTTTGTTTACATAATGCAGTCTGGTAAGATGTTTTATGCATTATATTAAATATGTTAGTGAGGGGTATATCTGACAAAAACTGAATGTATAAGAGAACAAAAGAACTAATCTTTACTACAAATATATTGGGGAGATTTTTCAAGGAGCCATCACATCAATCTGGTTAAACTGCACATTCAGTTAGTCAACTTTTCAACCTCCAAAGTAAGAGATCTCCTTCTGGGGATAATTTTCGGACTGAGATTTAAGGAAAAACCTATTTATCTAGTTTGTTATAAAACATTTTATCTTACATTTTACCCGTTAAATTTTTAACCGTAGTTAAATCATTAACCATAAGTTACCCCCTTTTTTTGTCAAAGCATATAGAATGCATGTATATGGCAGAAACTAATCTAGCAGAAAACAAAACATCATAAACTACTTACAATTATTAGATATTCCACACGTAAAATCACTTGAGTTACAAAAACATGCTCTAGCTCTTAAAACATGCAAATTCCAATGATTATCTTCGTGTAGTAACACAACATTGATTCTTATCCTGGATGTTCTATAGAAAGAACATAAACTTTTCTACTTATAAATAGAATCAACACTGTCAAGTTTAACATGAAAATTAGAAAAGACTATAATACTTAAAATACTTAGCACAGAGAACATGGAATGACAGATGTTACAGAGTGTAGTGCCCAAGTAACCCATTTATTCAACTTTTAAAATGTTTCATTTCCCTTTTAATACCTTTTTGACAATTTAAAAAAAAATAATTGCACCAGATTCTTGAACTTAAAAAAGTATATGACTTTTAAAAAGAACTATTGATGTTTAAAAAACTTTAAACCCCAAACTGAACCTTAATGCAGACAATGCCACTGTCGATCTGCAAAACGTAGGATCTATATGTGTCATAAAACAGAAGTTCCTTCATTATAGGAAGAAATATTCTATAATAGTACAGTTTAGTGTATTTCTTCCATACAGACTAAAGGGTATACAATATATGTTACTGCAGGAAGAGCAGATATCATTGTTATAACAAAATTTGCAGGAAACTTCTGTCATAGGCAGAACAGGTATATGTTGACATACATGCATCAGTCAAGACAATAAAATGTTTACAGACATAAAAAATGTTGTAACCTCTGGAGTGAGAACAATTACACATTGAACATATGAGTAGGGAATTTACAGGAAAATATTTTCAAACAAAACATGTCATTGATGTTGCTCAAGTGTGGTCAAATCAGCAAAAGGACCAAGAAGGTGGTAACAACCTGGCAACCTGCAGATATATCTAAAAAGAACTTTTTTTTTTTTTAATTTTAAATTTTGAAATGTGGACTACCTATGCTTTCAAATTTGCACTGCATGGTGATCTGAGGCAATTTTATAACATGACTGTGACCTCAAGGGCAGGGGTGTCAGTTCACTTCTGGATCCAAACCCACAGTCAACATGCAGCACTGCTGACCCATTATCATTGTGTCTGATTTGCAGAATTATATGTTATCATATGTTACTGGTAATTATATCCTTCAATTCAAGAGGTATTAAGTTCATTTACCCTATGCAAATAAAACCTATATTTTTTCTACTTTGCTTTTTCTTGAGATAAAACATATATTATCTGATATCAATTTACCTATGTACATAAAATAACAAATTGATTAGCGATGATTGACTGGTCACCTGTTACAACAGACGTAAGACATTTGGCAAGGGGAATAATCTAACCTGGAAAAAAGCCATTACATTTGGACATCCTTTTATCCATGTCTGTAATTAATAAAGTTCTTGATAATTTTCATCTGAAGTTATTTCTGGATATTATGGATTAAAATAAGATTACTTATCTGTTCTTTTGATTTGTTTCATATTTCACTTTTGAGAATAAGTTTAGGCTAATTTAACAAGTCTTTAATTCACCCTTTTCCAGTAACTTTTTGGGATTTCCTAAACCCCAATTTCAAATATTCAAACAAGAATAACTTTCCGTAGGCTCAGTAGTTTATGCAGATTAGTAAATCCGTGAAATCAAGGATCCCTTTTAAAATTAAATTTTCTCTATCCACAAAAATTGGTACCTATCGTAACATAATCATTAATTCCACCATAAAATATCACTATACTTAGTGATTTAACACTGAATATTAACCCCAAATTAAGATTATCTCCCTTTGGCACAATGAAGTACTTCGTGTGTATCTTAATTATTTTCAATTAAATCCTGTAAGTCTGCATTGTAGATAATTTTAAGATCAAAGAATAAATTATGTAATATGTCTGGTTTTAACAAGTAAATAAGCTGGTTCCTTGGATCAAATTTCACTTTTAGAGTACAATTTTTTTTATACCAAAACATATCTCTCAGGGCAGATAGATTTTTCTGATAACATAATACTTGTTATGTTAGTTAAATACATAAAACAAAGGCGCATTCAAACAAAAAACATAGATATGATAAAAGATATTGAAACTTTTTTTAAATTTGTGCTAAAATTAAAACTAAGAAAATTAAAATATAGTCCCTTTTATTCAACTAGGACAGAATTATTGACACAAAATGTACTTATTAATCCTTTAATACTATTGAAATGGTCATTATTCTACCTAACACTGTTGTCCTACCTATAAACAAACTTGGCGTCTAACTTATTTCGTCTGAGGATTAAAGATTTTCCAATATCTATAATCTTAAATCCCTTTAACGCATTTTTTTTATTTGTCAAACATATTTAATCTGTCTTGTAATCAATGATTCCACCTAATACTAATTGTTACCTGGTATATCAGGTGATATGCTGATATAAATCGTACGATTGGTTCAGGATGTTAGTGGTTACATTAAGCTATCACCCTACCACCCACCCATTTCAGATCTCAAAAGTAAAATTCATTCATTATTTTTATTTACAAACAGGTTACCTTAACCTAAGCATCATTAATCATGGTGACATTCTTAAGAATACATCGAACATTTCATTTTGAATGAATACCAGAGTCAAAACGTTTAACTTTTTCATTCATTTTTCATTCACCTTTTATTGCCGCCTTTATTTTGTTTCTCTTGATGTGAATATATTTAAATTCATATTTGAATGTAAACATTTTCCATTGAACAACATTTTACATTTCTCCTTTTATTTTATCAAAGTGATTTTACTAACTGGACCAAAACTCTTCTATGATTTAGCAAGGTGTTACATTAATCAAAATAACATTGAAGATGTCCTTCATTGATTGAATATAGTGCCAAATGAGTACAAAATATGGATTCCAAAATGTTAAAAACAAGAAGGATGAGTCTGGATTATCTTGGAGATTTGTCATCAAGCATAATCTATAATATAGAAAAAATACAAATATAAATTCTATAGATGTATTTTTCCGGCACCAAACTAAAATATAATCATTTACATAGATTTAATTCAGATTATTTCAGTGGTACCTTAGGGAAAACTGGTCCCCTGGTGAAGGACTTTATTACAGTTCAAGGCCGCCTAAATCAACAATAACTAAACCACCTGTATTACATAATACTAAAAACATACTTTATTTTAAGATATATTAAAATCAAGCTGATTGAAATCAAGGGTGGAAAGATAATCGAAGAGGTGTGTTAAATTTCATACCATCTTTATAAGTCTTCAATTGAAATAAGGTGGTTGGGAAAAGATAGACATTAAGCACCATATACTATAAGTTACATTTTGCAGTATTTTTTTAGAAAGATCATCTGTTTCACAGTACATAAAAAGAGCTTAACTAATGGGTATCATTGTCAGTGGGGCACTAAATTTGCATAACAATCTCTTTCTAATATTACTTTTATGTATGTTCACAGTTTCAAGTTTTCCATTTCTCATTTTTTGAAACAGAAGAAATAACCGAATAAATTAAGATTTGTCTAGATTTGATGACTCCTTTAAGATCACCTAAATAAACATGAAGAAATAAAGAGTTTAAATTAAGATCATATACGTCTCCCAAAATTAAACTTTGGTCTACCAAAATTATTCAGTTTCAAGGACTTACAAATGTTACATAAGAAAATCTAAAAACGCACCTGCATGAATGAAATCATTTAAACGAATTTATCACCTTTTCTAACCCAGGTGTAATTCTCTTAAATCTATGCTAATTTGACAAGAGGAGGTAAATTGTTTAAACTCTAAAATACTGTAATTAATTAATTGAAAACACATCATTGTTATCTACAAATTTAAATGTTTCAATGATAAACTATCTACTTCAAAGATTATATAGGTCTTTGCTGAAGATAATCCTTGAGGTAATTCATAATACATAGTTAGTATTAAATTTAAAAGTACAAAATTTTGTGTTTTTCTTTAGTTCCTCTTATTACCTTGCAAGAATAAGTGGCATAACCTCCTTGATTTAACATATTGGAGTTCCTTTTCAGTAATTTGAAGGCAAAATAAAGGACTAACTGGCATCTTAATTTTGTCATACTTATTCATTGCTTTGCCACAGCGAAAGTTTTCAATAACATCAGAGGTCAAAGGTCAAAACCACAACATGACTTATGAGGACAAAATTTTCCAGGTACCATTAAGTTTCAGTTGGCATCTCAGCTTCATCATTGCCAAGAGGAGGATTTAAATGTCATTGTACTTCAAGGTCATAAGTCAAATGACAAGATGATATCACGAATAAGGAGTTTAAAACAATAGCATCTGAATATTAGCAAAAGAGTTCCAATACAAATTTATACGGAGGTATATGTAGGCAAAAATGACAAAACTTTTAATTTCCATTTTAATTAATTTTGAAGGACTAGTTTAACTAAAAAGTTTTAAATGTTATAAATTATCTATTGATACAATAGGAAGATTCTGCAATCTAGGTAAACCTAATTGATTAGCAGGAAATTCACCATACTCCAAGTAATGTGCAGTGCAATTTTTTCATTGACAGGAGAAATTGTTTACATAGACATGTTAATCCCCTAGAACAGAAAGCAAAATTGAAATAAAAATGTGCCAACATTTTTACAGATGTCATGGGAAATGTATAAATGAAATATTTTACATGTTATCTGTTACAGGTTATGGATTTTGGTTATGTGAAATGTAAATTTGTTTATAAACAAATGTTTTGTCAATCAAAAATCAAAATAATCCAAATGATTGACAGAACCTTGCCATTCTATCAACAAACAATAGTTCAAGGTTTTCAATGTGTGTGAAACAAAATTTAAGGGAGGTCTTATGAAATATATTAAGGTTTGGGACAAGGCTATACTTAAAGTAAAATAAAATCATAGCATTTAAACTGGACCTCTTGTTTTTTAGAAGATTGATTGATTGTTGGTTGCTTAACGTCCAGTGGCAAATATTTCATGCATATTCAGGACGAGAACAAGTTCACAATAAATACAATAGGTAGGTTAATACAATAGAGGCCATCTGGGATGATGGTCGGGGAAATTTGGACTGCCACTGGAAATGAGGGTATCTTGGATAGGGACAGAAATTTTGCCTTGCAACAGGCCACCTACGGACCCCTCAAAAGAGTTGTTGCAAGGGTTCTTAAAGTGCAAAGAGCATGGCACTCTCTTTACACCAGGCATTGGATTTAACGATCCCGCACAGCCAAAGAGACGCCCCACTTCGATACGCGTTTTACTGCCGGTCGGGAGAAGACCAAGTGACCATATTTCTATACCCCAGTCACCCTTGGGGGTTGTTTTTTAGAAGAAGTCATTCAACTGATATAGATGAGATTTCATTTATGGGATAATTGGTCTCTATTGATTTATAATTGAAAAAAAAAAAGTTTTATGATACATATAGATATAGGAAGATGTGGTATGAGTGTCAATGAATCAACCCTCCATCCAAGTCACAATTTATAAAAGTAAACCATTTAGGTGTAATACCACCAAATCATGGTACCTCACATCCGGTTGTATACGAAAATAGGTCGAAAAAAATATTTCCCTTGAATTTGACAGTTGTAGGTAATTAATCCTACATTTTATTGCAGTAAAAGATTTCTGTGTCATAAACATATGTCTTGGGTCATTCAAAGCACCATTATTTTTTTAATTGGGATTTCTATAGAATGTTTTGTAATCTTGAGGTAACATGGTGACGAAACCTTGTACACAGATAAAATAAGGGGAGAAATTTGATTGGTTAACTTCCAAAGATGGTTATTTTCTTATATGCAATGAAATGTTATGTGATTTTTTTTTCTATAGTACTGGACAGGATAAAACTTTACTCATGCCAAGTATTTCTTTATTTGAAACAAAGATAAATTCTACAGATTTTTTTGAAAAGTACAAAATCAAAACAAAGACTAATAGGGGAAAATCAATGGTGGTATTACACCTTATAGGTCAAAGTATGGTCTTCAACTCGGAGCCTTGGCTCACACCAAAGAGCAAGCTATAAAGGGCCCCAAAAAATTACTAGTGTAAAATCATTTAAATGGGAAAAACAACCATCTAATCTATATATAACACATACCAATTTATGAAGAAGAAAAGATGAATGCAAAGCATTTGTAATAGAGTAAAAGTTATAAGGATAAAATTATTCATAGCACTTTTACCGGATGTGCTGATTAAAGTGTCAAGATATATAATTTTTTTTGGACAAAACTTCACTAGAAATTTTTTCAATAATAAACAATGCTATAATATTTGTTCCTAGAATTTTCTACACTTTTTTCCACAAGAAACAATTTGTACAGTAACATTTTATTTAATGTAAATAATATTTCAAAATATGCACTCTCTTTAGAACTAATTTTATAAGGAACTCATGAAAGCAGCAAGCTAATAAATCTTTTACTGAAGAATAAACTCCTTGTTTTCAAAATTCCAATAGGGAAGAATATACTCTAAACAATATAAATGTGACCCAGACTGAATACTTAGGTACAGAGACAAGACTTAGAGACATAAAAGTGTTAATTAAAAATCAAAAACAACAATACTTTGGTATTTTTTTTTATCACTTTTTATTAGTGAATAAACTTGAAAAATATCACTGTGACCCAGACTGAAGACATTGTAATGGAGACTGAGAACTTAGAGACAGTAAAGTGTTAATTAAAAAAACTCAAAAACAACAATACTAAAAAGAAATGAAAGGATATTACATCAAAGACTATCTTTCATTATTTTAGATAATAAAAAAATCATCCACAAATCTGCATATGTACTTACCATTAGTTTGAAGTGTCCATGAATAAGTGATAGATTCTACGAAGTTCACATCTTCCCATGTATAAATATGCCTCTTCCTGAAATATAAACACAACCACTTGATCTGGTCTGATCTATACTCTGAATATCATGTATTCTGGCATAATGAAGAGTTTAAGATAATATAACTGGCAACTGCCAGCTGTCATCCATGAGTAGCACTGGATTAGAGGGTTTCCATAGCTTATGAACCCCTTTTAAATCATAGATTTAGATTTTGAATGGTGTAGATCACTTTGCACCCTATAATCAGGAGATGAAAGGTAACATAGACTGTGAAAGCTGTTGATTTACATCTGTAAAAATCATTATATGCTGAGGAGATTATAGGACAGACATATAAATTCACCGTTGTGTCGTTTTTTTCACCTAAGTTTTTAAATTTTTTTAGAGCATATAGTAAGATTAGAGTCATACTCTACAGACTGGCTCTGCTATAATTTAAACTTATAATTGAATGCTAAGGTTAATTCTATCCATAAATCTTTCTTCCATTTAACAAATCTTTGCTTATGTTTTTGATTTTTTCAGTGAAAAGTTACTTGCAAAGGATACACAGAAAGCATTATACCAAGGATTTTTATAGAAGATATATAAAAGAAGATGTGGTATGATTATGCCAATGAGACAACTCTCCACAAGAGAACAAATGGCACAGAAATTAACAAGTTTAGGTCACTGTACAGCCTTCAACAATGAGCAAAGAACATACAGCATAGTCTGAGCTACTACTGTACAAAACCTTGATTAAACTAATATTTGAATAATGAAAAAGTTTTTTTTATAAAAGAATAACAGTCTTGTTTAAGATTTTGCTTTAGATTGGCAAGTTGATGCCTGTAAACCACTTAACAAGTGGCAATGATTTATTTTATGTTTTGAATTATTTGAACAATATAAGACTTCTAAAGTCACTAATGCAGTGCACATGCTTGAAAATAAAATTAATGAGTATAATGCTAAGCTGAAATCAAATATAAATGGTCTGTTGTATTAAAGTACTTTTTCACAAACACATTAATTTGATGAAAAACTTAACATTTAGACAATGTTTAATAAATTTCACTAACAAGACTGTGCAATATGGGCAGAAGCTTTACATTTATATATGCAAGTTAGTGGAAAAAGTATAGTTCCAGTCTTTGATTGGGAGAAAGTAAAGAATCAGATCTACCCTAATATATACTCCAAAACAACATACCATATATCAATAGCCCATCATGTTCTATTCCATAACATCTCATTTGAACAAAGTAAAATTTCCAAAGTCAATAAAGAAATGGGTGTTGGGATGGGCATCATAAACGCTATAATGTTATGAAGCTGAGATGCATGAATGCTTGTAACCAACTACTATAGATTTAATATTATTTGTGGGGTACCAGTAAATAAAGGTGAACCACAAGTTTAAATGTACAGTGAAGAACTAATATTCAGTAAGATTATATGCAGACTTTTTCAAAACCACAAAATCAAATTTCCACAAAAAAAAACATTTTTTCCTAAATCCACAAAAATTGATATCTACGACATAGTATTTGTACAAAATTTCAATAAAAGATATGGTTTTATAACATATAATGTACTTTGATGACATGGTTTTAACTTACTGCAAGCACACAATATGAATGATTGATTGATTGATTGATTGTTTGTTTGTTTGCTTAACGTTCAGTGGTACACTAACTGTACTATTTTCTGCTCTTTGGTCAAGTTGGTTTCTTTTTGACACATTCCCCTTTTCCATTCTCATTTTTAAAATTATCAAGTATTCGATTCACGTAACTCCGTCTTTTGTGATCTATAATCCTGATATCATTTAAGTACACTTAATTTTATTGTACATTTTTCTCCTTTATTTTTTTCAACTCTTCTAACTGATCTCATAATAGGGAGGATGTACTATTTACAAAACTTCAACCCTGGCATACATGAATGTGCCTCACAGAGGACAAGAATCTGCCATTCATTGTTATTTCAATATCAGTTGTCCATTTCAAATTTAGTGTTGACGTAAGATATCTTTTGTCCCTGTTAAATTCATTTGCAGCATGTTGACATGAAGAAGAATTTAGACATTGACACATTGTAGAGATGCTTGTCCATCATGATAGACCCGTTATTGACCCCTAAGCACATTCTTCGAATTGATTGTGTTGATGGCAAGTGCAGAAAGTTCATTCATGTCTGGTCTCTATTTAAGTTTAAATCTATTTTAACGAAAGTTTTGTGCATTTTCTTGAATGTTTTAATAGACAATGAAGGCAAAAGCCAGAATGTCTCCGAAAGGGGAAAAGGGGAGGGTAAAAATTCAAGTTCATAAACCTCAATATAAATACATATCTTGTTTGTAATAGTCTTTTAGTCTTTGTTTTTATTTTCAGATGGGGGTCTGCACCAAACTCTAAAACCCCATGGCTATGCATGGGTATTTAATAATAAATAAAAAAAATCAAATTTTAGAAAAAAATATTACAAAATGTCTAGCCTGAATTTTGCAGTTTACCAATGTATAGGTGGTATCTATAATACTAAAATTACGAGGTCCAATTTGTCAGCCGTCATCACGTAAAAACGACGAATCAAAGAATTCAACTTTATATACAACTAATATAGTACAAAGGTGTAGATTAAAAATTACACCACTCCAGGCCCTTTTGTTTTCCACGTAATTAATATTGACAATAATTAGGAAGTTCCGGGTCGAGTCCGATACCGATACCAATAGTATAATCACCTGTTACCTATTACCTTATCTGTACGTTCCGCATCTGACAGGCGCACCACCAAACGGTGTATTCAGGATTAACATGCTATATACACGGGTCATAATCACAGGGTTGACACTACTAAATTGTCAAATTGTTACCTATTGTAGTATTTTAATCCGTAAGACTTCCTAAGATAACAATACGAATATTAAAAATCTGGACTAAAAATAAGTTTCAATTTGTTAGCAGGCATGACGTAAAACAGCGAATCAAAAAATTCAACTTTATTTATAACTAATATAGGACAATGCTGTTGATTAAAAAATACTCCATTCCAGGACCTTTTGTTTTCCAAATAATTAATAAATTACCAATAATTGATAAGTTCCAGTTCGACGGGTTCAAACAGAAAGATTTGAAAGCAGCGAAAATTGTGTATCTTATAATCGAAAATTGTGTATCTTATAATCGGCATGACTTTATCAGATGACAGTACTTATACTAAGATAAGGCTTGCACATAGTTATATACTTTAATTCAGTCACGAACCCGCAATATCACCGTTGTGTTCTAGTATTATCTATTTATCTAGTCCTAATTAATGATGTTTACTTTGTATTTGACTGATCAGCCTTAAGAAAAATAATGTGTTAATTTTGTATTCTCATCCATCAAACTTCATCTAAAAGCAGTCAATCAACCCATCAAACCCTCAAACACTTCATATGACTCTCATCACTAGAGAATACTCAACTAGTGTTTCTCAAAATATGCTTAAAAAGAATAAAGAAGCTTTGATTCATAGGTTTAACAGATTTATTATGTCTAAACATGCTTTCGGAAGGTGCATCAATCAGCAACTGATCTTTCAAAGAAAGAGATATCTTTGATGGATTTTTCAGAACCATAAACATCAGGTGATAGCTAGTTTGCCATGCAAATTTATTTCAACCTTGAGTATCTTTTCCAGTGTTTTAAGTATAAACCTTTTAGCCTAATGCTAGTAAAAATCATGAATTTCTGATGGGCATCTGGGTATAAACATTAGTTAGTCAATAACCTTTTAAAGGTCAATTTCTGATATGTTTAATTGCAATTGGCTAAAGAAATATTGACCAAATTGACCCTTTCTTGACCTCTTGGAAGGGTGCCATTCAGAGATGGCAATATCTCACATGCCTTTCTTAAAGTGGATTAAAAGTCAAAAGCCACAATTGTGTCAGCTTGTCCAAACAGGTACATGTATTTGCAAAAAGATTTATCAGCTTGGACTTTGAGCTTCAAGACATGTATATCAAGGTCAAAACTAACTCTAAAGCAAAATGACAACAAGAAGATTTAGTCTAGTTTGATTCAAAGCACTTATATTCTCTCTGTTACTTATTTTGCAAGGGTATATTTTAATAATAATTGTATACATCAATTTAAAAAGTTTATCTTACAAAGCAATGGAAATCTTATTCAAATCTGTATAAATTTCAAAAGTTGTCTCTCTTTGACCATACAGTCAAGACTTTCATTTTGTTTAATATATTGATGTTTCTTCAACAGATTTTGGAAAGGGCAAGAAAGTGCATCTTCAAAAAAGAATTTAATCCATTTATATATTGAAAGGGATGCACAAACACAGATAATTTATTATCATATTTCATATTTTCAATTTAATAATATAAATCCCAAGCGTTATTTTTCCATTTAACAAACTAAACTGTCTATAATCTTTTTCTCATGTTGGTTTTGTTAGAGAGTATATCAACCAAACTGATTTCATTATTCATCAAAAAGCTCAGTAATCAAAAACATAAATATTCCTGAGTGTTAAACATCAAATACCAGGAAACAGTTGTTAATTTGGCATTAAACTTTATTTACATCTGGAAGACGCATTTATCATGTGTATTGCATTTTAATAATGAGATTATGTAACCGCAGAATGATATCTGCATTGTTAAATCTATTCTTCCAGCTAAGCACTGTTACATATGTTTTCAATATGCCAGACAAAAAATATCAATGATATTGATTTAGGACAAAAATAACATTTAGACTAAAGAAACAGATTAAAGTAATTGATTTTATATTCGTAAGCCGATATGTATACACCAGTGTTGCATGTATTTTGGTTGGGATTGGAAGATTTTATCAATTACATCTTAGTTTATAGGAATAAAAGGTGATGAGAGTTACATATTAGCAAAAAATCAACCAAACCCCACCTAAAAACACATGTAGACACATTGTCTTTTGTTTGTCTCAAGTCTGGAACCTCACTCAGTCAGTAGTTTTTATTGTCATATCCTAATAATTATATAACATGTATGTTTCCTTTGAATCCTTAATTTTGATTGGCTGACAACAATCGTCAGGCAATCTCATGCCATATTTTTTTTCCGTAAAAAACACAAAAGCTTATAATGACTGAATGTGTTTTCCATGACAAAATGAAAATAATAAAATTGAAAAACAAAAGAAAAGCATGATATAACGTTTAATTTCATGGTTGTAGCATAAAAATGTAGAATGCTTCTTTATAATTTTATAGGGTTGTAAAAGCTTAGCTTTTTTTAACAAAGCAAGTGCTAACACCCTGATAAAATGATAAAAAGAAGCATCAGTTCTTAGATATATTTGTTTTTTTTGAGAATTGAATGTTTATTGCAGATATTTGATTGCTTTTGTTAAATCTATTCATCTATTTGCTGAGATATAGCGTTTTTGTGATGATGCAGTGTAAAGCCATCTGCAATCAATCAAACAATACAGAGCTTGACATATTGTATGGTCATCTATCTATAGTAGAAGACTGTATGTTGCCATCTATATGTTTTTTTTGGTTGCTTGTTGTCATTGGGTTTCTGTTTTATAGACTTATAACCCATATTTCCTATTATACAAATGGATGTTCCTTATACTGATTTTGTATTGATTGATAATTTCTTAACATTTGCACAGCAATGAATGGCTGTCACCATTTTGCTTCAGCTTTTCTATAACAAATGTCATGTGAAAGTCTTACAATATATCTGGTTATATCTAGTTCGTATGGGAAATTAATTTGAAGCATGTACACTTAGAGAAAGAGATATGATCTCCATCATTACACAGGATATAAGATAAGTCTGTTGATTCAATGACAACAGATTGTCAAACTGACATATAATTAAGAACTAACTAAATATGGTGTTGGGGAGATCACTTAAGACACTTGAAATGTATAAATATCAGTTGGTATAAAAAAACACATTAATAAATAGACTGAAATCAGCTACAACTTTTTCATACAAATTAATTCTGTATTTTGATACAAATTTTGCAATGATATGCAAGTAATATAAAACTAAAGGCTCTTAATACTTTGCTTTGCTTACCTGGAGGACAATGACAATTTAAGTTAAAATGGACAGTAGATTAACAAACCTTGATATTCTCCCCATTTCTGCCGAAATTCGTTTTTTTTTTCATCTTTAAAAGTTTAAAAGATCACGTGCAATACTTGCATTTTACCCCCAATATTCAACTTTTGGCCTTAAACTGCCTTGTTGGATGGCAAGCAAAAATCATCAGAATCAATTTTTACATACCACAATGATGATTATGGTCAAGACTAGTTCCAACTAACCCAAGTTTTTGGATGACAGAAAAGAGACATATAGTGATGATAAAGGCTGACATGACTTTGAGTTGGGTAAGCTGAAAATGGTAGTGAGAAGACCAACAGAAAAACACTTCTATATTGTAAGGTACATTTGTAAATGGTATGGTGACATCAAGAAACATGTTGACCATGCTGTATGGTTTGGGTTCTTTAAGAAAAATCATGTAAAGTTTTGTAAAGGTTGATATAAGGAACAGAAATAAAGAAATGTTGGGTTCATGTATAATATTTAGAATGTGTCAACCAGGCAACAAGACCAAAAAGCAGGAACCAGCCCAAGGACACCAACAGTTTGTAAAAACACAGCGAAAAAATCCTACACCCCAATGTAACTTCAGCTGGCCCCTTAACAAAAATGTGTATTAGTTTAGTGAAAATGGACGTCATACTAAACTCATTAACTAATAGATGGATCAAAAATTAATTAGTAAAAAAAATCCAAAGAATTGCTTTAGATAACGAAAAGAAACTAATGAAATAAAAAAATAAGGGAAAATAAATCATTTTAAGTCATTGTTCCTTTTAAAATTGTTAAACGATGATGACTGATGTACCCATATTTTGACTATTATATTTATTGTGTCTGTTTATTTAACGCATCAATGTAAAAATATCGGAAATTAATGAGACTGTCATTAAAGTGAGAGGGTTAGCGCTATAGAACCAGGTTTAATCCACCATTTTCTACATTTGAAAATGCCTGTACCAAGTCAGGAATATGACAGTTTTTGTCCATTCGTTTTTGATGCGTTTTGTTATTTGATTTTGCCATGTGATTATGGACTTTCCCAATTGATCTTCCTCTAAGTTCAGTATTTTTGTGATTTTACTTTTTTTCATCTCAATATATCAAAATCAATTTAAATGTACAAAAAAAATCTACAATAGAAAGCTGCACTGACCTCTCAGAAACATTATTCTACAATGTTTTTTCCAAGACAAATCATGTGGAAGTTTTCCAGCAAAGGTCAAAAATATGAACTGAACCAGAATACACAATGGTACATTATCACTTAAACAATTAAGAAACAATTACTCATAAATCTAGAAAGACAATAAGTCCACTTAAAATGTCAAGTTTATATCTTAATGTATGTATGGTCATAATAAGAGACAAATTTAAATACATTTTCCATTTCAATAATTTTAATTAGGAAATTTACATTAGTCCTATTTTCTGGCTAGTTTAAGTTCATTAATTCAGATCTGACCTCCAGTTCATTATAAAATATACAATTTGAACTGATGACCCTCTAAAGTTTCTAATTTTATAATGGAGAGCAAGGGATGATGGACTGTGAAGTTCAGTGTTCCAGTTTCATCCACCTCTTAGCCCAAAGACTGCTTAATTTACAAATACAATGCACTACATGCATGATGGGAAGAGTTACATTACATGAACAGAGTCAAAATATATAACCATTCTATTCTTTGATCTATGTTCAGTAAGAAACCACAGTGTAAATTGTAGGTCTTGATTGGTTTACAAAACACTGAAAATGATAGTCTTGTAATTTACTTTGAAAATTTTATTTACTTATTTAAAATAACTTTCCTTACATTAACTGATGACCCTACCGTAGCAATCAAGTTAATACCTAATTTATTTTACTTTACCTTTAATTTTCAGGGTTGCATATTGTAAAACTGTTTGTGTGTCTTTCATCTTTTTTTCTATTGTCATTATATTCTTCTTTTTCCTATTGTTGGCTTGCTGTTTTTTTTGGGTATATACCACAACTCTATTTTAGTCTCATTTAGTTCAAGCCCACAGGCTCTGTAATTGCTAAGGAATATATTATCTACATTTATAATATTTTCCCTCTATGTTAATCCATTGAAAGATTCAGTCAAATCATTGGTTTGGTCAACAGATAGAATTGAGTAATCCCCAGAAATGAAATCCAACTAAAGCGTATTATACATTTTTGTATATTGACCCTATGGGGTCAAAGAGAAAACTAGATGTATCGAAGCGACAAAAAGTTGAAAAATCTGCAATTTCAATAACACATGTGGACACAAACATGATGGTAGTCTCTGTATCAAAAATCAGCTTAAAATGTGGAGGCGTATAGAAAAATGTGTTTTTCAACAATTTTCAAAGTTGTAAATCCTTAATTTTGGCAAAAATTAGCAGAGTGGAAAGAAAACCTAAACTTGATCTGTAACTCATCATGAGTAATTCACATGCCAAAAATCAGCCCAATATCTGAAAGCGTTTAGAAAAAAAGTCTGTATAACTGTGAATTTCAACAATTTATCACAGTCCAAAGCCCGTAATTTCAGCAAAAATTAGTGGAGCAGAACGAAACTTAAACTTGATCTGTAACTCATCATGGTTAACTCACATACCAAAAATCAGCCAAATATCTGATGGCGTTTAGAAAAAAACTCTGTATAATGGTTTGTTGCGGAATGATGGAATGACTGAATTATGGAATTATGGAAATTTGGAATTACGGACAAGGATAAAACTATATGGCACCTACAACTTCCTTGCGGGGCCATAAAAACAAACTTAAATGTTCAAATGATGACAGGTTTCAAGTGTTATGGCAATTGAGATCACCTAACCCAAATAGCAAAAAATATAAATTTCAAGAGAAAGTTTGATTCATGTCTAAAATACTATAGATATGGCAATAGATCACAATTACAAGGGTGTGTTTGGTTCATGTCTAAAAATGCTAAAGTCAATCAAAATTCTTAATTACTCTAAAATGTCAAAGGACATGGAGCCACTTTTCTTCACTGCACAAATTACAAGATCACACCATGACATGATAGCAAAGGGTGCCAATACACCTCTCAATCACTTAACAACTTATTATTTAGAAGACAATGTTAACCAGTCCAATATATGTGACAATATTTGATGTGAGAACTTAAAAGTAATTGCAACCTTTTCATTTCTTTTTTATTTCACAATGCAATAAATATTACCTAACAATGCTATTACAATGCCAAATATTATAATTTCTCTCTTACAAAAAATAGAGATCATATATAAGCCTGCCTTCATCTCACTCATAAAATAAAACATTATTATACTTTTTCAAAAACTAATCTAAAACAGCACTGTAAACATGTTTTTTTTTAATTACTACCAGTGAACAATATGAACTCGTACTGAACTTAAATTACATTTCATTGTGGCATATTTGATCCGCAATAGTTCTCTATATAATCTGCTTACAAAAAAAAACTATTGTTGAACATATCTTTTTTTGTAATATTTGTTTATCCTCTGAGCATTTAAACTTCAACTGACACTGCAAACAATTGATTGGATTTTTTAGAAATAGCTTCAACCCCATTTTTTCTGTTTAGAGGGAGGTTAAGAGAATAACTATAAAAAAAAAATCCTGAACATATCGTCTACCTCTATGCTGACACCCTTCTCCTTTTTTCCATCTAATTTTTGATTGATTGTTGGTTGCTTAACGTCCAACAGCATACCCATCTAATGATTCATTAGTAAACAATATGATTTTGTTGCATTCTTACATTTTAGTGGTGTAAAAATTATACTTTTTCAGTAAAATGATGGATAAGTACAATCTCATGAAAAGTAAAAGTTTCCCACCTTGCTTAAGCTATATAAACATAACGTATAATTGTTAATATCTGTGTCATTTGGTCTCTTGTGAAGAGTTGTCTCATTGACAATCATTCCACATCTTCTTTTTCATAGAAACAACTTTACTATTTACCGTATAATATTGAAAAAAAATCTGTGTCACTGGCGTAAGTATGGATACAAATTGAATATATATTGGTAATAATTTTAACTTTTTATCATTGTGTTATATGCTCAAGTAAAGTACATCAAACAATCACCGCAAACAGATTCTCACACAAAACTTAATAATAAAACTTTAAAATCGACACTTCTGTGTAAAGTATATCTGTGAATAAAATACAAATTTAAAATCAACTCATAAAATTTTATGCTAATACCATTGACGATTCTGACTAAGATGTAGTTAATACTATTAAATGTATTGTATGAAAGAGAATATTGAAACTTCTAGCCTACCTTGCAGTCCAGGCTTATGTGTCGAGGCTTATTTGTCTAGACCGGTTCTACTAATTCATCCTGTGGAATTGCGAAATATAAGTGGTCAGCAGGTATATGGTCAGTTGTAACTATTGACCTCTATTTACACAAGATCTTGTTAGTCCATTGTGTACATTTTATCGCTTCAACACAACACTCTGATAAAATATAAATGAAGCAAGAGTTTAAATCCCTTCTCAAGTCAACCTTAACTAAATTGAAATGGTCAATTTCTTTCCCATTCATATAACTGAAAGTTTCACTGGTAGTATATGATGTTTTTCTCTCACTTGGGTAACTCTTACAAAACCAGATTATATTTAAACTGAGAGACGACAATAGAATTTTATTCCCTTTTTGGAGATAACTTTTATTTACACGTCACACTATATGGGTTATACAGTTTCATTATTTTTATAAGTCCATTTTCTAATAATCCATATGAATGGAGATATTAAAAATTTAATTAAGTTATTAAATAAGTAATTTAAAAACTTCAAAAACTTAGTTTGAATACATAGTTATTCAGTTTCATTTAAAAAGCCATAAAAATTTACCTATAAATTTTCTTTTTTGCAAGTTTTATGAATAGTGCATGGTTATGCATCTGATGCTCACTCCAATTCTATAATAGTTTTCACCGTATTATAAAAGTAGGCTAAGATATGCAAGCAGTCACCTAGCTACTTTCAGTTTGGAACAATGGCATTTCTATACACTCTCTGTATGGCATATTGCATGAATCAAAAGTAAATTATGCATATTAATATTAAAAGAAAAACATGCCTAATACATGTAGCATACGACAAATTCTGCAAGAAAGAATTTACTGGTACACTGTTAACCCAAAACCTGTCTTTACAAAGTTCTTATGTGCATTTGTACACTGAATATTCTTTAAAGTACCATGTAGTACACCAAATTGTCCTTTATGTACCATATATTTATGATTTTATTTCAAAAGAGATCCAATTTGTAGGGATTCACTCCATTCGAAAAATGAATACATGTACAAGGAGATGCAGGATAAATGCCAACGAGACGGCAACCCAACAAAAACATCAGGACAGACAATAGACATTTTTTCAAAGTTTTTTTTATTGAGAATGATTAATGTGGTTCTTTTCTTTTAAATCCAAAGTAACAAATGTTAGCCTCATTAGAGAAGGGGTCCTAATTTTCTTAAGTCAAAAACAAAGACAAAAATAACTTTCTCTTTGAAGCCTTTGAAAGAGGATCAGTGATTGGTCTGATAGATTCTGTATCAAACAACAAAAAAGTTTCATTAAATTACATATGAAATATATTTGGACATGACTTGATAAAAAGTTTTAGGCAGAAACCTAATAAAAGATGGTGGTGCCAAAAGGGTAAATCCAGAAAACCATTGTAATCTTTTAAATTACTCAACTTACTTCCTTATCTATTAAAAATCTTTAAAAAATTAGTCTCTAACTAAAAATTGCAATGTCATTACTCAATATGAATGCAAATGATTAAGTTTTGTTCAATAATATAAAAATAAGATTACCAGTGATCTAAACGAACACCAAAAACCAAGAGTAAAAGAAAGTGAACAATCATTAACAGATCAGATGTCTCTGTAACTGAAATATAAATCTTTTTCGGTGAATGTTAAAATTTCGGCACGTTTGTATGCATATTTGTGCACATTTAAATGTGTCATTTATTCTATTAAGAACAACATATTTCATTTGATTCTAAAAGCTTTTTATTGTAACTGTCTCTAATTTTAAAAGAGAATCAATCAATTCTACCATAATGACGCCTTTCCCTGTTGCTTGGTAAAGAAAATATTTGTTTCATTTCTCTAGTAAAAACATTCATTTATTTCTTTTTTCTGTGGTTATTTTAACACAATACATCAAATGGGCTTAAGACATTATAATACTTCCTTTTTACATTTTTCATGATTAAATTGTTTCTTTTGTTGCCATTGCAAATCCTTGATGTCTAGTCAGTTCAAACACATAATACTAATTGCCTTTCTTTTCAAGTGTATGTTTTTTTCCTCCCCTTATCAAGTTTCAAAGCTACTTTCAATTTTTTTTTTTAAAGAAAGCACAAAATCAAAGTGAAAATTGGAAAAAATTGAATTCAAATGTTGCATTCGAAGAGCTATACCATATTACCTTGATCAGATGAACAGAATCAAAGGTTTTGAAAGTCAAAGACAGAAGTACAACAAAAATTGCTGAAACTGCATCCCTGATTGGTTGATGCTTAAGTAACAGCAGCAAATATTACATACACTAATTCAGGATAACTGTCGAGAATGAAATGATTAGCACTTAAAAAATAAAAACATATAAATGAAATTTATGTGTCTGAACACTGATTTTAAGGCCTACATGGTAAAATACTAATTTATTTGTTTATGCTGTCCATTACAAATTCAAACTGATTGTTTTTACCCGAGGTATTTCATTCAAGTTTTTACCCAAGGTATTTCATTCAGAACAATTGTCAAAGTTGAAATGTCTAGAGAACAATCAAACATACTTTGAAAATTTATTTTATTTGTACTCGGCTGGAATACAAATAGAAATGCTTGCCAAAGGCCACACATTCTACTTTTTTCTAAGCCTTGAGGCCATAAAAAAGAATAGGTTTTTTTGCCCAAACGCTACCTATCCAGAAAAAAAGCTGCCTACTCAAATTCTTTTATTGTCCTGATTTGAAGAAGTTTTTTTTTTAATCAGATAGGCATGAAGACTAATAAACACCCGAATCTTCAATTTCTCTTTTTCAAAAAAAAAAAAAAAAGAAATGCTACCCACTGTCTCAACCTTTGGGTAGAGTTTGGGCAAACCAAAATATTTTTAACTGTGGCCTGAACAAATACATTTTATTTTTCTAGACAATGCATGGTTATTCTTTATGTTATACAGTTTAAGAAAATTTAGCTTACTTTGTTTAAAGAAAATTAATCTGTTTCCAAATTGACTGGTTTTAACATTCTGCACCACCTGCATGCATGGTATTATCATTAAAAGGTTAAACCCAGTCTAATCTAGGTAAAGTACAAGTATTTTGATACATGCAGGTGCTGTTTTGTATAACAGAGCTAATTTTAGCATTCACTGTTTCCAAAACTGATTTCAATATCTAAATAAACGTGATTTAGTTGATACATGTATGGTAACATAACTAATTTTGTACGTTTAATATGATAAATGCAGCTATTTTTATGACTAGAAATTCTTAAAATATATATTCCCCAAAAAAAAACAAGAAAGAAAAATTTATGACACTGACCTATATTGTAAAGCTTGACAGAAAATATAGGTCATGAGTATGAAATATTCCAACCGTTGTTTTACAGAGAAGAAATAAATGGTAACATTTTACTGATTAAATTTACAGTGAATTTTGAAAATTTGATCATCTGTTGTGTTAAACAGATGATAGTTGCTCATGCAAGGAAAGTAGGTCATGGTTCTCTAAAGTTTGCTAAAAGACATACATTATTATACAATTCAAATTTATTCAAAAGTTTCTGAGATTATAACCTTAATATACAACATCCCTCACTCAAAGTTTTGAAAACTCAAATGATATCAGCATAATATCTAATATCCCTCAGCCATAGAATAAAAGTTTTGGGAACTCAAATAATATCTAAGAAAGGACTTTAGTTGTGGATTATTTTAGGTTGCCAAACAAGAGAGACAGAAAACATGAACTAATCCAGATTCTACAGTAACACAGATTTTACAGTAACACCAGTCTATTAAGGTGTTATAGTTTTGTGGTTAAAATCTTTAAACCTAGACAACCAGAGTGGACGGTAGTTGTTCAGATGCCATTCAGATTGTTTCCAAATTTTATAGAAATGTGTACTTTTCCAGGCTTTAAAAACAAAGTTTGTCCACTTCACATCAAACTGCATACTTCAAAATATCTAGTTCTCCTGGTTGCAAAACTGATTACAATTTTATGTATACTTTCTAGCTTTGATCATGGACCACATGCATTGTTATATGAGGCTATAACGATTACCAGAGTAATTCCTTCCGTTACATTTATTAGGAATAAAAAACTGCCCTATTATTAAACTTCAAAACACAAGTATCAAGATTTCATTCAATGATTAATCTGAATAAAAATTAAACTGCACTATAACTACAAAATACAAGTAGCAAGAAGCATTTAATCTAAATTTAAAGAAAAAAAATGTAATATAAATTTAATAGTGTGATAAATTTACACGTCAACATAATGATGAGGGCCATTAGGGTCAACCATTACAAATTTATAACTGAAACGAGAATCAAAGACACCTGGGTACTTCACACTTATAACATCTACTTTTACCCATACTTATATAACATTATATGGCCTTTCAATCCTTCCATATTGCAATTTTAAAGCATTTTCTATTATATATGCAAATATTAGCATAGGATTAAATTTTAAATCTTTCAATATCTTGCAAGACCACTAAAGTCACTATTGTGATTAAATATCTTATGTTTTTAAAGGGACTTTTAACTTAAAGGTATAATAGTACAGTCTGGTAGAGCATTAACGTGTTTAAATTGTCTAGATTACTTAAATACTGTGAGAACAAAATTTGTACTGATTTTCAACCGGAAAAAGAGATCAATTGTAGTGTCTATTATTGAAGACTGTTATATTACAGTACCCAATTTGAACCCAATTTGAACCCATTTTGCATAAAAGCAATGCATATCTTAAAGATTTACTCTTCATTGATGTTTACTCCAAATCTCCTGAACCTCTTATGTATTTTTTAATTTGTTGTCCGACAAAATAAATCTAAACAAAAATAAATGCTAGTTGCTTACATCAAAGTCCTTTGGTCTCTAGCATGTCTAGTGGATAATTGTCTCATTGGCAATCCTACCACACCTCTATATTTTAAATCAAGTCCATTTATAATAATAGTATATGTGTAAAGATTGTTATATATTTGTAAATCCATAGACCAACATTTCACTGGAACAATTCAAAAAGAGAGCAACACAGAAAAGTAAAACCTAGCCATTACATACTGCAACCCCCCCCCCCCCCCAAATAAAAAGAATTAGACATCAGACACTAATAAAAAAAAAAGATTCTTACAAACCCTGTGTATTTATATATGAATATTCTTGTTTCTCGTTTTTATATAGATATGACCATTGGTTTTCCCGTTTGAATGGTTTTACACTAGTAATTTTTGGGCCCTTTATAGCTTGTTGTTAGGTGTGAGCCAAGGCTCCGTGTTGAAGGCCATACCATGACCTTTAATGGGTTTACTTTTATAAATCATTATTTGAATGGAGAGTTGTCTCATTTGGCACTCATACCACATCTTCCTATTTCTATTAAACATCCAGAATATTTCAGACTACCGGTATATATTTCCTAATAAAAACTGAATTTCAATTTTAGTCAAGC